>NW_024081567.1:22617-110553 GCF_003009895.1 Hyaena hyaena | reverse complement strand
AAAAACAAGAAGCTGACAAAAAAAGAGACAAACTGATCCAGGAACAGGAAAGAAGAATTCGAGAGCTCAGCGATACGGTCAAACGCAACCATATACGTATCATAGGAATCCCAGAAGAGGAAGAGAGAGGGAAAGGTGCTGAAGGAGTCTTGGAACAAATTATAGCAGAGAACTTCCCCGACCTGGGGAAGGAAGTAAATGTGGAACTACAAGAGGCTCAGAGGACTCCCCTCAGACGTAACCTGAATCGATCTTCTGCACGGCATATCATAGTAAAAATGGCAAAATACAAGGACAAAGAGAGAATTTTGAAAGCAGCTAGGGAGAAAAGGGCCCTAACAGACAAAGGGACACCTATCAGAGTGGTGACAGACCTATCTACTGAAACTTGGCAGGCCAGAAAGGAATGGCAGCAGATCTTCAATGTGATGAACAGTAAAAATATGCGGCCAAGAATCCTCTATCCAGCAAGCCAGTCATTCAAAATAGAAGGAGAGATAAAAACCTTTCCAAATAAACAGAAATTGAAAGAATTTGTCACCACGAAGCCAGCCCTACAAGAAATCCTGAGGGGGATGCTCTGAAGGAAAGGTTGCAAGGAACAAAGATACCAAAGACACCACCACAAACATGAACCCTACAAAAGATACGAAGACTCTAAACCCACATATTTCAATAATAACACTGAATGTAAATGGGCTGAATGCTCCAATCAAAAGACATAGGGTAGCAGAATGGATAAAAAAACAAAATCCATCTATATGCTGTCTACAAAAAACTCATTTTAGACTGGAAGATACCTTCAGATTAAAAGTAAGGGGATGGAGAAATATATAGCATGCTACAGATAAATATGACTGCAGTTCAAAGGAAATGAGCAAGAGTAAAGAAGAAAATTAAATAACAAAATTTCAGTCCTCCAAGAACATCTAGAGATCCTAAATGTTTACACATTAAAAAAAAATCTGAAGTGAGGGGCCCTGGGTGTCTCAGTCAGTTAAGCGACTGACTCAGGCTCAGGTCATGATCTTGCAGTTCGTAAGTTCGAGCCCAGCATAGGGCTCCATGCTGACAGCTTAGAGCCTTGAGACTTCTTCAGATTTGGTGTCCTTCCTCTCTTTCTGCCCCAACACAATTGCTCTCTCTCTCTCTCTCAAAAATAAATAAACATTAAAAAATTAAAATTAGAAAAAAATGTGAAGTGAAAACTGATAGAATTTCAAGAAGAAATAGAGAAATCCATAATTATATCTGTGACTTCGATTATTTTCTATCTTCAACTGCAAGTACGGAAAATCTGCTAGGATAAAAAGGAACTCAACAGCAGCATCAACCAACGTGATCTAATAAAAGGACATTCCACCTAACAATAGCAGAGTGAACATGCTTCTCAAGCTCACATGAAACATTCACAAAAATAAATCACATTCTGGGCCATAAAATATACCTTAACAAATTTTTAAAAATTTAAGTCATACAAAATATGGTTGTAAAAAGTAGAAAACATCAGATCAGATTTTAAGAAATAATAATAAAACAGGAGCAGCTGAATGTCCAATAAGATGGATAATCACTCGCTAGACTAATCAGGAAAAAACAAAAGGAAAAGAAGACAAATTATCTATATAAGGAATGAAAGAGGTGTTATGATCACAGATTAAGTTCATATTAAGAGGATAAAGGAATGTTATGAACAATTTTAGTGGATAATGAAATGGATATGGTCTTGAAATGGATGCACCCTTGAAAATTCCCAATGTAATAGCTCATTATATATCAAATGAATTAAGTTTGTAATTAATATTTCCACAAAGAAAATTCCAGACCCAAATCTTAATTACGGAATTTCACCAAGCATTTCCAGAAAACTGTTGCGGATATATTACTACCCAACTTATTACATGATACCAGCATCGCTCTAATACCAATACCAAACAAAGACATTACAAGACAAAAAATCTATATTCACTTCTGAACATAAATGTAAACATTCTTCACCAAACTTTACCAATTCAAGTGCAACTAAAAAAAAAAAAAAAAAGCACATCAAGACCAATTAGTTTACTGTTTACTTCAGGAATGTAGGGTTAGTTTATCATTTTAAAAATCAACAAGTTGATTTAATTTGCCATATAAACAGACTAAAAAAAGAAAAAAATTGCTATCTCAATAGATGAAAAAACATAGACAAAATTTTACCTCCATTCTGTCTAAAAAGTTCTTGAGACATGAACAAAGAAGAAAATTTCCTCCATCTGAAAAAGGATATTAATAAAAGATTCTACAGCTATCATCATGTGTACTGAGAAGGATTCAATGTTTTCCTCCTAAAAGGTTAAAGATGTCCATTTTTAGCACTTTTTCAGCAATGTACTGGCCATTCTAGACAGTCCAATTAAGCAAGAAATTTAAAAGGAAGAACTAAACTCTTCTTATGTATAGAATTCATCATCTATCCAACAAAATCTTCAAAAAAACCCCCAAGACTAATAATTGAATTTAAGGAGGCTAAAGGACACAAGAGCAATACACAAAATCAGTTGCATTTTTATATACTGGGAATAGTTGACCAGAAGTTGAAATAAATAAAACAATATAAGTTACATTTGAAATAGTAGCAAAATTGTGCAAGACTTGTACTCTGAAAACTAAACAATATTTCTGAAAAAATTAAAAATCCTAGTAAATGGACCAATAAAGGTATCCATCATTCAAATTATTGTTTTTAATCCTCCCCCAAATTTGTCTGTAGATCTATGAATTCAATAGAATTCCAGTCAAAATTTAAGCAGACATTTTGGCAGTACTTTACAAGCCAACTCAAAAATTTATGTGGAAATAAAAAGAACTTAGACTAGATAAAACTGCTTTAAAAAGAACAACACTGGAGGATATATTCTACTTAAATTCAAGACTTATTACAGAGCTACAGCAACCTGAACACTAGAATTGGCATAAAGGTAAAGAAAACAATGAAACAGAATAGAAAGATAAAAAATAGACCCATTCCATTTTGAACAAATGATTGACTAAAGTACAAAAACATTTCCAGAATTAAAAACACAGTTTTTCAACAAATGATGCTAGAACAATTAAATATCCATATGCAAAAACATGTTGATCTATACTCCATACACATGCAAAAATTAAATAATTGGCCTTAGATTCAAATATAAAAAGAAACCTAAAACTGCAGGAAGAAAACAGATTTAAAAAAAAATTTTTTTCTACCACATATTACTCAGTGACAACACCAAGTACGTGATCCTTAATAGAATAATTTTAAAAGATGCACTTAAACAAAATTAAGAACATATGTTTTTTGAGAACAGCTATTAAGAGAAAAAAAAGGCCACAAGCTAGAGGTAGATATTTGCAAATTAAAATCTGATAAAAGTATTATATCCTGAATATATGAAGCATTCTTAGAACCCAATAAGAAAATATACAACACAAAAGAAAAAAATTATCAAAAAATTTAAATAAATCCTTCTTTCCCACTCAGAGTCCCCTTTAACATTTCTTGCAAGGCTGGTTTGGTGGTTATGAATCCTTTAGTTTTTATTTAGGAAAATCTTTATCTCTCCTTATATTCTGAATGACAGCCTTGCTGGATAGAATATTTTTGGCTGCAGATTTTTCCCATTTAGCATGGGAATATATCACACCACTCTCTTCTGGCTTGCCAAGTTTCTGTGGAGAGATCTGCTGCTAACCTTATTTGTCCTCCCTTATAAGTTAGGGACTTCTTTCATCTTGTTGCTTTTAAGACTTTTTCTTTATCTCTATATTTTACAAATTTAACTATGATATGTTTTGATTAGATCCCTGGCACTGACCTTCTCTTGTTTTCCTATTGGGATGAATCCCTCTACCTTGATGTTCGGTCTAGGCCTCTGTCACTAGTCATTAGAGAAATGCAAGTTAAAACCACAATAAAACATTACGACACATGTATTAAAATGTCTACCATTAAAAAGATTGGATAGGAATGTTCATAGCAACACTCTCAACAATAGCTAAAACATGGAAAGAGCCTAAGTGTCCATCAACGGACAAATGGATCAAGAAGATGTGGTTTATCTATACCATGGAATACTACATGGCAATGAGAAATAATGAAATCTGGCCATGTGTAGCAACATGGATGGACCTTGAGGGTGTTATGCTTAGCGAAATAAGTCAGGCAGAGGACAAATATCATATGTTTGCACTTATAGGAGGATTAGGAGGAACTTAACTGAGGACCAGGGGGAGAAGAAGGGGGAAAATGGTGGGGGAAAGGGAGAGAGGCAAACCATGAGAGACTCTTGAATGCTGAGAAACAAACTGAGGACTGATGAATGTGGGGGGGAGGGGGGAGATGGGCACGGAGGAGGGCACTTGTGGGGATGAGCACTGGGTGTTATATGGAAACCAATTTGACAATAAACTATTTGTAAAAAAAAAAAAAAAAAAAAAGATTGGATAGGGGTGACTGGATGGCTCAGTCCATTAAGATCCTATCGGCTCAGGTCATGATCTCACAGTTTATGGGTTCAAGCCCCACATCAGGCTCTGTGCTGACAGATCAAAGCCTGGAACTTGTTTTGGATTTTGTGTCTCTCTCTGCCTCTCCCCCACTTGCTCTCTGTCTCTCTGTCTCTGTCTCTCTCTCAAAAATAAATAAACAAATGTTTAATAAAAATATTGAATATATCAACTCATGGCAAAGATATAGAGCAAATGAAGCTCTCATACACTACTGATGGGAATATAAAACACGGCAATCACTTTGGAAAACAGTTTTTTTTTAAAGATAAACATAAAACTATCATATAATACAGACATACCCCTAGATATTTATCCAAGAAAGTAGAAATATATGTTCTTAGAAAAGATTTGACATGAATTTTCACAGCAGCTTCATATGTAATAACAAAAAACTGGATAAATTCTAATGTCCTTCAACAGGTTAATGGATTAAAATGTGATAAACTCATACTCAGAAATGTATTGTTGATCCACTGATAAACACTACCAAAACTGAAAACAATTGTTAGTTAAATAATCTAGACAAGAAAGAGTAACTATTTTATGATTAACATTATGTAAACATCTAAACCATGCAAACAAACACATAGTGACAGAAAGCAGATTAGTGATTCCTAAAGGGGCAGCTGGCATTCTGACTGAGAGAAGCTACAAAGGATTTCATAAAGGAATAATAAATAATCTTTTGGAGATGATAGATCTATCTATCTATCTATCATTACCTTGATTGTGACGTTGAGTTTATAGGTGCACATATGTGAAAACTTATCAAATGTTACACTTTAAAAATATGAAGTTAGCAATCTGCCAGTTATATTCCAATATAATCTTAAGAAAAAATAAATTGCAAGGTAAAATTTCAAGAATGCATGGATCATTTTAAGGCAGGTCAATCTGATCTGTAATAGTTGTTGCAAGTCTTTCAACACAGAGCTAAAAATTACTGTCAATGGATCAACACTACTATATTAAAATAGAAGTGTCGTGGAATGCCAGTGAGATTCAGGTATGGCAGATAACTATAGTAAGTTCCAGCAAGAACAGCTGAGGCCCTGAGGCTATTAATGCTAGGGTGTCAAGCTCTGCTGAAAAGCTTGAGTTAGTTTTACATCAGCATTGTCATTATCCAGCTTGAAAGAACCCATACTCAATTCTCCACAACCCATTTTTCACTCCTATCCAATTATTAAGTCTCTTACCGAAAGGATTTATTTTTATTACTCCTAAATATGAAGTTTTTTTTAACTTATGTTCTTTAATTAATGTGCTTACTATTTTTGAAAAAAATATTTTATTTTAATTTATAAATATTAATTTCCACCTGAATAAAATTTGAACTTTTATATTACAATCTTCTTTTTGAAAATAGATTTTTTTAACAGATGTTACTCTAGGCACTTATGCTGAGAAAGAACTTCACAAATGAGAAATGACATAACAATGTTTGGAAAAGTTATAGACCGGCCAAACACTTTTAAAATAAGGCCTTAACCCCATTAAAAATTGACTCATTGAAAGACAGCTGCTTTGAGAATATATAAGCACCTTTGGATCATAGAACTCCTGTCTTAAACACTTCCCTTCCATCTGTGTATAATAGAGATGTATTGATTGCTCCTTACCATCTATATTTTTGATGACCTCTTTGCAACCAACAGGATGGCACTGTGTCACTTTCAACACTATTCATACCAGCATCATTAAATCAGCTTGCAAAACGGGCATGGCTCCTGGGAGAGAAGATAACTTCATTGGAAAAGACAAGGGCAACTCAGAGACATGACTTCGATATTCTGAAATGTCTGTTACAAAGATAGAGCAACAAATATCCTAAAGAAAAATACTCTTTTATACTCATTTATGCAATATGTTTTGGAATTGTAATTATTTATTTTAATTTCTCTTTGTTTCCCTGGATTCTGAGTTTTTCTTAGAATTGAAATATAAACAAGGTCAAGGTATGAGAAAATAAAAATTAAAACAAGAGGTGAAGATTAAGAGACAACTTAAGTGTAAGAAATCAGAGAACAGAACTGACTCATATGAGATCAGCACTCTGTGCTTGGAATTCTAAGACTCCAAATTTGACCATTGTCAAGTGTTCTTAACCATTTTGACTTTAAAGCTTCTCATCTATGAACAGGAAATGTGTGCATATAATGCATTATGCTCTTATGCAGTGCAAAATAAGACAAATGCAAAATCTTTAAGTACAATTGAGTTTTATAAGTATAAGATATTGTTGTCTGACAAAAATTAAGAATTTATAATCTTGTATAACAACAATCTTGATATGGGACAATGTAACTGTCTTTATAAGTCTCTAGTAGTATTGAAAAGTTCAATTATTATCTTTCTACTCAAAGAATAACATACAACAAACTCTTTTTATAAAATTAAATTAAAAGAGGTAGTAAAACCAGAATTTCTATACAGTAGACCCTTAGTGGAAAGAAATGTGGAAATATAGTTGGAAAGTTGGAAGTCAGGGTTAGATGACTTGTCTTGATCCAAAATCTGCATAGCAAGTACATGAATCTTAATTGGGCCTCATGTTTATTTTGAGTAGACATGGCTATGGAAAGGCAGCTTTAGGTGGTTGGGGGGAAGCAGATACTGATGAAGACTGTGATCATTTGCCAGTGGAACTTTCTCAGTCTCCTTATACCCCACCCCCACGCCCACCACCACACATAACACTGAAAATACTTTTTGGCAAGACCATTGATCAAAGGTCCAGTCCCCACATGAAACATAGATATTGAGACCACGATGTCCAGGAGTTCAGAATATTTTTTGTTCTTTAACGGCAGTATACTTTTCTAAAATCCAAGCTACTATTTCTCTATTCTTCACTCTTCCAACAATATAATTTTATTTTGACTTTGGTAAAGATGGAAAAATCAGATTAATGATAAGTATTGCTTTAGATCCTGCACCAATTCATCACGAGGCGTTCCTTCTGTCAGTCAAATACAATTAGAATTATTACTCACAGTCAGTTTTTCTAAAGACTTCAATTATTCCATAGATTATCCCCTAAAAAATGCTCATCATTTTACTGGCAGAGTTCCTTAAGTGATTCAATCAATGGAACAAATCATTAGTAGTGATTATGATAACCCACAATTTAGAACGCAAAGTTGAGGAACAACTTTCTAAAAGTTCTCAGAAAATAGAATGTGATACAATGCAACTGTAAGACATCTAAATATGTCATTTTACTTGTCGGCTCGCTATACAAAGGGTGTGTATGTGGGGGCAGAACATGGTGCACACCATTCAGAATAACAGTTTAGTTAGCCTGGCTTATTTTGAAGTAAATTATATAGTCTTTTGATGATAGCAACTGTACCTGTATTTTTAGGTTTTGATATGATAATGATAAATAGGCTTTTATTCCATGAGTCTATGCTAGTCAATGCTTGGAAATAACCATGTAAATTATATTTCTACTGGGACCAGGATAGACTCTTTAAGTCTATGTATCTACAAAATGGGATTTGAATGCTGTTTTCTAAAAGACACCTAGTAGGGCAGAATATCCCAAACACTGATATCACTTTCCTATCTGAGCATGAGTTCAGGAAATAGGTGACCTCTGGGGACTATTGAGATTAGGGAATGTGTGGCACACTGATTACTTCCAAAGGATTCCAACCAGTACTTAAAACCAATATTTTCTTTAAAAAACACCAAACTCCAACTTTGGAAAACCTAGAACTCAATTTTTCCTAAATGGCTGACTAGGTATAAGTACACAGGCAATAACTGTCCCAAACTGACTTACATTTTTTTCTTTTTTTTTTTTTTTAAACTTTCATGTTGTTTGGAGGAGTCAACATGACAGAGAAGTAGGGGAGCCCGACATTCCCTCATCCCTCAAACACAGCAGTATTGAGGCCAGAAGACTTAGAGATCCAGGAATCCAGGCTACAGAGGGACAGAAACATCTCCAGGGGCCCATGGGGACAACTTGGTGGGCCATGGGTGGGTGATTGTGAACTGAGCGAGATAAAATGGGTAGAATAGGCATGAAGGGGAAGGATCCCCTTCTGTGGAGAGACAAAAGGAAGAGAAAGAGAAGCTTTGGAAGTGTAGGATTGTATTTGGACCATGGACCAGATAATGAAAAAAATGAAGAGAGAGCCAATTACTAACTTGCAAACAGCCTTAGGAGTGATAATCCAAGGGGCGCCTGGGTGGTTCAGTCAGTTGAGCGTCCGACTTCAGCTTAGATCACGATCTCACAGCTTACGGGTTGGAGCCTCATGACAGGCTCTGTGCTGACAACTAGCTCAGAGCCTGGAGCCTGTTTCAGATTCTGTATCTCCCTCTCTCTCTGACCCTCCCCTGCTCATGCTGTCTTTCTGACCCTCATGCTCTCTCTCTCTCTATCTCTTTGTCTCTCTGTCTCTCTGTCTCTCTCTCTTTCTCAGAAATAAATAAAAAACTTATTTTTTTTTAAATGAGTGATGATCCACAGTTCTGGAACTTCCTTGGACTGGGGCCTGCTGTCCTGTGCATGTGCCTGGTAGGGAGGGAGAACCAGCCCCAGGCTGGATAGCTAGCTCAGAGGCACATTAGGAGAATAATCAAATACCTTGAGTGCTGCAGGAAGAAGGTATATAGCAACACCGAAGACAAAAGATCTTGCAGGAAAGACTATCCAATGGAAAGAAAGACCATCTCTTTAGCAAATGGTGCTGAGAGTACTGGACAGCAACACACAGAATAATGGAACCGGACTGCTCTCTTACACCACACACAAAAATAAAGTCAAAATGGATGAAAGACCTAAATGTGAGACAGGAAACCATCAAAAACCTAGAGGAAAAAACAGGCAACAATCCCTTTGACCTCAGCTGCAGCAACTTCCTATTCGACATACCTCTAAGGCAAGGAATATAAAAGTAAAACTGAACTATTGGGACCTCATCAAGATCAAAATCTTCTGCACCGCAAAGGAAATATCAACAACACTAAAAGGTAATCAATGGAATGAGAGTAGATATTTGCAAATGACATATTGGATAAAGGGTTAGTATCCAAAATCTATAAAGAACTTACCAAACTCGGCATCCGAAAAACAAATAATTCAGTGAAAACTATGGGCTGAAGATATGAATGCATTTTTCCAAAGAAGACATCCAGATGGCCAACAAACACATGAAAAGATGCTCAACATCACCCATCATCAGGGAAATACAAATCAAAACCACACTGAGATACCACCTTATACCAGTCAGAATAGATAAAATTAACAATTCAGGAAACAACAGATGCTCACAACGATGGGGAGAAACGGGAACCCTTTTTCACTGTTGGTGGGAATGCAAACCATGCGGCCACTTGAAAAACAGTGTGGAGGTTCCCCAAGAAATTAAAAATAAAATTACCTTATGACCCAGCAATAGCACTACTAGGAATTTATCCAAAGGATACAGGAGTACTGATGCATAGACGCACATGTACCCCAAAGTTTATAGCAGTGATATCAATAATAGTCAAATTATGGAAAGAGCCCAAATGTATATCAACTGATGAATGGGTAAAAAAGATGTGCTTTATATATACAATGGAATACTACTTGGCAATGAGAAAGAATGAAATCCTGCCATTTACAACATGGATGGAACTGGAGAGTATTATGCTAAGTGAATTAAGTCAGTCAGAGAAAGACAGATATCATATGTTTTCACTTATATGTGGGTCTTAAGGAACTTAAGACCACAGGGGAAGGGAGGGGGGAAATGGTTTCAAACAAAGAAGGAGGTAAACCATAAGAGACTCTTTTTTTTTTTTTACAAATAGTTTATTGTCAAATTGGTTTCCAAATATAAGAGACTCTTAAATACAGAGAATTCATTGAGGATTCATGGAGGGGCCATGAGTGAGAGAGAATGGGTGATGGGCATTGAGGAGGGCACCTGTTGGTATTGTATGTAAGCAATGAATCATGGGAATCTACTCTGGAAGCCAAGAGCACACTGTATACACTGTATATTAGCTAACTTGAAAATAAATCATATTAAAAAATATTTGATATAGTTATATTTTGATACTTTTAAGCAGACTCCATACCCAGCATGGACCCCAACGAGGGGCCGGAACTCACGACCCTGATATCAAGACCTAATTTGTGATCAAGAGCGAGATATTTAAGGCTGGAATGATGCAGACACCTCTTGATATAGTTTGTGCTTGTCAGCTTTAAAATTTTTTAATCTGTCATTTTTTCTCATTCTAAATAATATCCTCATGCATACTTAATTTTGTATTCATATTTTGCATATGTTTGTTTGTTTATTACTGAATGTATTCCAGGCCCACAAACCCTGGGTCAGTGTTAGTGCATTCTCTAGGCATGAATGCCAACACAGTGCCTTTGGACTGCATCTTACTCTTCTAGCATTTTCCAGTGTAGAAATCATAAGATTTATAGATTTCTTTTGCATTTATCAAGTGCCACTTGCTACAGTATTAGAGCTTTTCCCCCATGGTTTTCTGAATGCTATCTTTCCTAAACTTCTTTGATTGTATTTTTCTGAAGCAACTCTCCCCTGACACATCCCCTTTCTAGTTTGTTTCTCACATTTTGCTGCCTTTCTAAGGTTCCAGACACCTTGACTTGTACACTCCTGGTTCACTTAAACACCCATTTTCACACTCTCTTTTCTCTTCTCAAGCTCTGCCATGCTTTCCTTTCTGTCCGCCCACTCACCCTCCCAACTTTTAGCCCAAATTGTAATTTTTTTCAGGTACTTTGACCCCTAAAATAAGAATCGGGATATGGAGTTCCTGGAATACCTTTATCAAAATCACTTATTTCCCTTCAGAGGCATAATGAGGTATTAGGCCCAGGATCTGCCTTTTAATAAGCCACAAAAGTGATTCCTATGCACACCTCAGTTCTGGTCCTATGGTCCTATGGAATTAAATTTACTTCCTGATCACCAAGCTATAAGGATGTCAGCGGCCACAGAAGAACTGGTAGAATGAGCTTTCCTTCTTTCTCTTCTCTCTCATGCTGGCCTCTTCAAAAAGAATAAAGTAGTTCAGAGGTCTTTCTTCTCACTAACATGAGTTATACTATCCTTCACATTCTAATTCCAGAGGCTAAAAAAGAGTTAAAATTAGTTTTGGTTTCAAATTCCTAAAAATGTTCACGATGCCTCAATTTCTAAAAAGTGGCCTTAATCATTGCTAAAAAAAAAAAGTAAATAAGAGTAATTTTATATTTCTGTTTTGTATTCAAGTCATACTACATGTTGAGAAGAGATTGACTCCATGTTTCTGAACTACATTTTAATTTTTTTTGTTTATAATCTCTCTAGCATGTATCCAGCACTATAATTCAGCTGCATTATATATTTCTTGCCATTTTGTGAGATACCCTATCCGCCAGCTTGCCTAATGCTATTTCCTAGTTTTTTCTTTCTTTGCATTTCTACTGCTGCTGCTACTGCTATCTTAGATTTGTAAAGCATTTTATCGTTTACAAAATTCTTCCCACCTGTTATTTAATCCTTAAAATAATCTCATTAAGAAAGGGGATAATAAATTCCTCAGAATTCCAATGTTGGCAAGAAACAAGTCAGGTTCAAACACAAGTTCATCGTTTTGTTTTTTAATTTCAATTCAACAGTCCTGTCAGTGAATCCGTTTTTCAAGAAACATTCCCATAGTCTTCCACAGAAAAGAATCTCCTTGGACTTTATCAATGCTTAAGGTTATGTGAAAGGAATTACCTTTGTTTACATTTCAGGGTTACTGACAGGATTTAAATGCCTATCGTGGTATTGGACATCAAGATAATAGATACCCTTGCAGGCAGTAGGGTTAGTGATAAGGTGACAGGAGGGTGTCACCTAAGATTTTGTGGGTCTTTGGCAATATTCTGTTTCTTGATCTAGGGGCATGATACACTGATGTTTTCAATTTGTAAAATTTCTGGAGTTCCATTTTATCTATGTATACTACACATCATTTGTAAAACAACACAGTGCATGAAAATCTCTCAACACGTTTGGCAATAAAAACAAATTATCTTCATGGAAATTAATAACAAAATTAATGCTTCTCTTGTCACTGTTAAAATCCTTGTTGTATAAGGATGAATATTTTATTTCATAGATAAGGAAACTAACACTATTGAGATGTTAAGGAAATTCATCCAGCGAGTGAATAATAGAGCTGACATTCAATCTAGGTAGAATCCTTTGCCACTTCTATTCTACTGTAATATAAACTTGCAGTGTACTGAGCATTGCTCCTGGACTGCCTTCAGTGACTGTTCTCTAGATATATATTTAGTGACTTCACTAAACTTTTAGCTCCTGGGGCAGAATGTTTGAGTCATTTTTCTATTCCATCACCAACCATGAGCTCACATATTTTGTACTATCAGAAAAACATGAGTGAGCACACAAACACACACACTTTTAAAACTGTCCTAAAGTAAAACCATTTAGATATCTTGAATCAAGGGCATGCTTATTGCCACATTATCAATGCATTTTTCTATGATCAAGCAAATAGTTATTTTTCAGATGAAATTTTGAAATGAAGCTCCTCAGCAGCTGACTGAGAATCCCTAGAAAGTATGTAACTCAATCATCCATTTTCCTGAATTCAAAATTTATGTAATATTTTCATAAAATGTAACATTTTAATATTGTAATACATAATTTAATATGTAATATTTTAATAAAATGTAATATTTTAATCAATATGCACTTGGAAAGAAGTACTTTTTTCCCTGAACTTCCAGCTTTTGAAAGAAGGTGAAGCAAAATAACTTGAATAAATAATTCTCTTATGTGTTAGATTCCTTTAAGAAGCAGAAAAATTTCCAAGAATTTGAAATCTTTGCAAAAAGCTCTGCATCTTTTTTAATAAAGATACATAGGTTAAAAATATTTCATTGTTCCTGTTTAGAAAAATAAAAGATTCACACTGGCTTCTTCTTTTTCTCTCCCCATGTAATGGTTTGAGTCTAGTTGTTAAAAAATGTTCTTCTTTTAAATTTGAAATACGTTACTCTAGAGTTATCAAAGAATAGGAGAATAAGATTTTCCCCTTTCATTTATTATTACAAGCACAATGAAGCCATAGCATTCAGTCTAACTAGATACAGTAAGATGATTTATAAAGAATTCATTATCAAGTGCTGGGTAGTCTAAATATTATTGTCATAATATCCAGAATGTTTAATACCTCCAGAGAACCCTAGATGTTTCTATGTAGCATACTAGAAAATTGCATATTTGTTACAAGAATTAAGCTACCTCTTTATCTTTGCCAGCTGTAAGAAATGGGATTTAAGATGATTATAATGGAGAAAATAAAGGAAAGCTCCTTGAGGGCATATAGGTCATAATGTCAAACTGCCCAAACTGCCCAGGCAGGGTGCTCCCCACACCCACTTCCTTTCCCTTCCTGTGCATAGCAATGACCCCAAGTCACCCTACCCCTATACATCCAATCAACTTTAAACACCTCTGCCGGTATGGGTGGGCTTCGTTTAACTTTATAAGCAAACGACCACCGTTGTTCAGGGCTCAGACCTCTGGAGAATGATCTCCTCTGAGCCCACAGGTATAAAATAAACCTCCTCTCTTACAAGATCCCTGAGTGCCACTTGGTTCTTCTGCCAATGATCCAGACCAGATTTCCACAACAATTAAGCACACACACATGCACACACCTGAACTAATCCAATGTCCTCTTAGAGTATATTTTTGATTTCAAATAAAATACCTAACAGAAAAAAAAAGGTATTATTCATTCCTTCAAGATATTTTCATATGGCTACTAGAAAAAAGTATAATTGAGTGTGTCACAGAAAATATATGAAACATGGGGAGATAGGTTTCAGGGGGGTAGACAATTTTTTTAATGGCAAATCCTATAACACTGGTTCATAAAAACTATACAAATAAAACTAAAAACTGAGTATATCTAATATTTATTTTTAAGTCATTTCCTATTATTTCCTTGCCTCTGTGCATCCCATGTCCCAAGACCAATCTTTATTGTTTATCCAAGAACCTTGGAAAATTTTGTTTCAAAAGGAATAAAAGTGTGAATTATGAAAAAAGTGAGAGAGTACCCTATTGATTATGTGATGATGAGTGGAAACTGAAATAAAAAGTAAACAGATAAATTGCAGGAAGCATTGATAGCGGCCAAAGGAATTTAAGACTCTCTAACTTCTTCCTTGGTCTTCTCTCTCACATGTATTAACAACGCTTCAGAATTTCCCAAAGACCTGGAAAGAAGTTTGAGTATTTTCACTTAAACAGAAAAAGAAAAAAGTGGCCCTAATAGGTACAGAACTTGGGAACATTTGATATGATAGGAATAGAGTTTTTAGATTTGGAAGCTGACAGATCAGCAGTTAATTCCTAGCTCTGGTACTTACTGGCTGTGAGATTTGTGACAAGTTACTTGAAACTGATTTCAAGTGATCTACTGGAATCAGGAACAGCAAAAATTAGTTCCAGTATTTAGGATTCAGGATTAATTTTTCCTACCATTTAGGAATATATAAAAAATTAAAGTGTCCTAGATACTTTTAAAAATATCTAACATACATTACTTCATTTAATTTTGACAATGACTTGAAAACATAAGTGGCATTTTTTCTTCCATTGCATAGATGAGAAAAGTAAGGCACAGACATGCCAAAAACAAGATTTCATATTTAGCAAGGGGAAAACTTCTATTAAAGTTCATGCATTAAAACTCATGGGCTTAACTACTTTCTCTACTGCCGCTAATTATTAACAATACCACTATATTAACAATGGATGAATAAGTTTAAAATACTAGATGTCAAATAAATGATAGCTTTTTAAAAATAAACCAGAACTATTTTAATTTTTGTCACTTAAAAAAGTCACTGACACATATACACCCTCCTACATATTTAATGTACAGATAAATGAATGAGTTAGGAATTATTGTATTTCAACTAAATGTGGAACCAAATATCTTGAATTTTTTACAAAAATGTCTCAGAAGAATTTTTAGGAAAAAATATTACTAGCTTATAATTAAAATCTGAATTCTATATAATAAAGCAAGCATTTACAATATTTAGGGCATTGAAATATTTTTTACTTTAAACTTGAACATTTTTGTTACAATATCAGTATAAACAATATATTTGGGCACTACCTATCTTCATACATTGTGCAAAAGTCGATTATCGGCCAACTTCCAAGCAAATAAAAATAAATTAGACCTTAGTGGCTCAAAATGAAAGAATTCTATTTATATGAGCAAGCCTTTCTTTTATAGTTATATATGCCCAAAATGTATGCATATATACATATATACACAAAAATGATCATACCTTTGATAGCAAAACATTAGCTGTTCATGTAAATTTCACTTCTTTCACTATTACCCTGAGGGATTGCTTGGTTGAAAGTGCAATTAGTTTGAAGAAAACATGTAGCTTTTTTTAGTTTCCTTTTGCTATTGGAGCTAGCAGTGTTACTCTGGAATTAGAGATAAACACTAGCTTTATCATACACAAGACATAACAAGAAAAAAGAAGGAAAGTGATTTCGGTGTTTTCCATATCTGAGCTATTACTAGTTTGTTACTCTATTTTAATTAACTAAAAACTAATGGTCTTTTAGGTAACTAAAGCTAAAAACTTTGATTTCTTTTTAAAAGAAATCTTGTTTTTAATTTTACCAAATTGGAATAAAAATGCTTATATTCATATAAATGTTTACTTAAAAAATCTCTCTACTTAATTCTAATTGCATGTTATTATATATACACACACACACATATATACATATATATATATATATATTTTTTTTTTTTTGAGAGAGAAATACAGAGCACAAGCAAGGGAGGGTCAGAGAGAGAGGGAGACACAGAATCTGAAGCAGGCTCCAGGCTCTGAGCTAGCTGTCAGCACAGAGCCCTACACGGGGCTAGAACCCATGAACTGTGAGATTATGACCTGAGCCAAAGTCAGACACTTAACAGACTGAACCACCCATGCATGGTACATGTGTCCTTATAAAGTAGCTGCACCAGTGAAAGCTAAATGTACAAACGCATCAATTATCAAATTCCTAGTAGAAATAGAGAAAATATTCATTTTATTACTCTTCTTCTTACCTTTAAAGAAAATTTCAGGAAATTAAAAAAATCCATAGTGACAGTAAATGAATAGATATCCCTTTATGTTTAGTAATAGGAGGCAGATATGTTTTATCGTAAGGGAAGATATGTATTTCTGACACATGCTGGTGGGAAGCACTCCAGTGGGCTTCATTATCCTCTAAGGGAGGTCCCCATAGCTTCGCTTGAAGAGTATTAGCCTTTGAGGAATGGTGTATCCTAATCAACTGCCCATCTGTGAGAGCCATCTAAAAAAGCAGAGTCCAGTTCCACAGATTTATTTTTATCTCATGAAAATCACTGGGAGCGTTTGCGAACAACCATTTATTGCCTTCCTTGGGGCCCATATAATTAAAATTGTCTGTCTCCCTGATTTGCTGTTGAGTGAGATTTAGAAGGAGAGTGATATTGCTATAAAATGACACAGTCATAGGCTTCATCACCATCCTCGCAGGGAACCATTTGTCTTTCTACAGTATCCTCCTATGGCCTCTCATCTGTAACTGATCTGATGTTGAGTTCCAGAAAGTAGGCCTAATCCCTATAGATCCTAATCACACTGAACATAATTATCACCACTTGTTGCATCTCTTTTATGTGTCAGCCAGTGTTATAAAGAAATTACAATGATTGTTTTTATAGTGCTTTCTACAAAGCTACCTGTAGATATGTGCATTTTACAGTGGATGGAACTGATGTTCAAGATGTCAGATGAACTGCTCAGGGTCAATAGATAGTGACTCTGAAGAGATTTAAACTCAGGACTATCCATAGAATCACAGACTCTTGAGTTTCTCTTCTGCTCACTCTGCCAGTCCTAAGGGTCTGAGATCTTCCTGGAGAGAAATAAATAGATCGCTACCCTTTCCCACTTCCAAACCTAACAATATGCTGTAACTAGAGGGGATGGTATTTAATAAAATATTTCTGAAACAATTGCTGAAGCAATAATGCTGAATGAACATATATGTATAACTTCTGATAAGAGAAGAATCAAAATAGATCAGAGATCAGTTTATTCTCGGTGCAGCTGATAGGAAACATTCGTTCTCAGATATAGAGCCAGTGCTAATGTAATTAGTGATTGCACAAATGACATCAGGAGCACACGAGGAACCTCCTTTTGGCCATCAGTTTCAAATACACACACACACACAAAGAAATACAGCATATGACATTATCCTTGAATCAAAAGACTAAGGACAAGTTTTGCATATGAATATGCCTGCAATAATCACATTACATATATCCCCTAGAAAGATGGATGTATTAGATATAGCTACAAAATGGAATATCCTGTAATCATTTTAAACATATTTTTAAAGTATTCATGAATTGAAAAACATTCATATAAATCTACATTGAACACTTCAGGATATTAACTAAATATATGTTTATACTTATATAAAGTAAGCCTAACTATACTCATATATACATTTACTAAAATATGCTCAAATGAAACAGAAAAATAAATTCAATGACTATGATAGGTTTGAAGAATTATAATTTTTTTCTTTTTGTGTCATTCTCTATTTTTCAAGTTTTACAAATTGACAATTATAAAATTCATTATATAAAAAATGTTTTCAAGATCTTAATTAACTTGGTATATATACTTTACAAAGTTTGTTCTTTACAACTGTAATCCTTTTCTTCAAATCATGAGAGTTTAATAACTTCATATTTGTTTTACATTCTCTTGTCATGAGTATTTCAAGCACAGATATAATTTGCTTTTCCCTTCTGCTTTACAAACGTGGCAATAGTTTGTCTAAATGGTATTATGACTTATTTGATCTTGTTTGTGCTTAGAATTTCCACAATGAAAAGCTTGTTCAAAGGCAGAATGCTATTGTTTAAATGAAAAAAAATCTAATTTTAGCTGTTGGTAGATAATGAAATTTGAGCCAAATTTATAGATTGAAAAGACAAAATGAGATGAAATAAAAAATAAATTATAGAAATTTGACCTTCAAAATCAGCTTGATTCTTCCTCATTTTTAATGCCTCAAACAATATAATTTTATTTTCATAACTAAGATGCATGAGGACAAAAGATACTTCTACCTTTCCATCTACTCTACTCCCCCTGCCTAACACAGTAGATGTTCAATAACTATGTCTTTAATGAATTAACAGTTCAGTGAATGAGCAACAAAATTACTGGCAAATACTCTTAGATATCTTGAATTTAGGAGCCCTAATATAACTAGGACACATATTTCTATTCTTAAGTGAGTATTTCACCTGGAATTAAAGAACTCATATTTAATGATTTAATAATAAAATATTATAAGTTCAAAATAATTATTAAGTGAACGTACTGTTATTGCAATGTAATTTGTTACTGTACATTATTTGGTGATAAAAATTCAAGTTCTGACTCCAAACAACTTTTCTCCTATTGTTTTTTAATGTTTTTTATTTTTATTTTTGAGAGAGAGAGACAGCATGGGCAGGGGAGGGTCAGATAGAGAGGGAGACACAGAATCCAAAACAAGCTCGAGGCTCTGAGCTAGCTGTTAGCACTGAGCCTGATGGGGGGCTCAAACCCACGAGCTGTGAGATCATGACCTGAGCCAAACTTGGACACTTAACCGACTGAGCCACCCAGGCGCCCCTTTTCTCCTATTTTTTATCTCAGCCTAGTTACTAGTGCCATCCCCATGAATTATAAAGTATGATCATTATTCAATGGAGTCATCTTTGATTATTAACTGGAATACCGTATCATTATGCTTATTTGTTTTCCTTTATCATGTATCTGCTTCTTCCAAGTAATTATTTTCAACTTGTCAACCAAATATTTAGATATTCCTTAGGGTTATGGGAATCTCTATTTGAAAAATTCAGAATTGAAGACACCATAAAATCCCATCTAACTCCATAATTCTATATAAAAATATGAAATCTTTTTGCCAAATACTATATATATGTGACTCATATCTTCAAAAGTAATTTTCTGAGGTGACTGGGTGGCTCAGTTAGTTATGCATCTGACTTTTGATTTCAACTCAGGTTGTGAGATTGAGCCCTGTGTCAGGCTCCACAGTGAGCATGGAGCCTGCTTGGGATTCTTTCCCTCTCTCTCCCTCTACTCTGCCCCTGCTTGCATTCTTTCTCCCTCTCTCTCTCTCTCTCTCTCTCTCTCAAAATAAGTAAATAAACCTTTAAAAAGAAAAGGAGTCCTAAGAAATGTTTAAAAGAAAAGCAGTGTCCTAAATCATTTTAACCACTGTGATGGTATTGTACTGAGACCTTTTTAGTACTTATAAGGTAATGAGTACCTTATTGTACTTTGGATTACTATAAGAAAATACACAGATGGAATTAGTATTCTCCATACTGACAATGTTCCTAACAGAGGAAAAGTAGGTTGCAATTGAGAAGAAAGGGACAGAAGGCAGAATTCTTAGCTTTATGCTTTCCTAAATATGGTTATAATTGTGCACAAAACCTTATGGCATAGGGTCTCCATCAGGGCCATAGAACATGCACATATCTCTATGATTGGGTGGGTACCCATAAATCACTGGAGAAAATATCCCATGTCACCCCAGCAACCATTTGCTCACCTTTCTCTAAGAAACTTTCAAAATTATAGCTCGGAGTTTAGTTTACCTCAATTATAGTAGAAACTCTAGGCTCACCAAATCATCCTTTACCATTTCAAGATACATCTCTGTGATGTTTGGCACATCCCACAGTCTCACCCAGCCCTCCAGTTCTTTTCCATCCACTCAAGTCTTTTCAAGTGGTCCTTTTGTCTTAAAAATTTAGCTGTTCCTTGGTGACATTATCACCTATGCAACTTTCTTTAATGGAGACTCTTTTTTTTGTTTTGTTTTGTTTTGCTTTGCATATTTTCCCTGAAATTCTCCTCTTACCTCAAGGCCCTGGGGTCAGTTCTACTAAGACAAGTTGTTTATATTTCGACTGCTTCTTCAAGCATTGTCCCCACGCCACCCTCCATTTTCTGCCATCCAACAAATTCCGGGCATGCTCTCTCATGCACTGAATCCACTGCCCATGCTCATCAGCAACCTGAAATTACGGTTTTGAACATTGGTCTTTCTATCTTTAACTCTTGTTTTTCATCTCTTATTTAAGTGACCCGTGTCTACTTATCCTCACTATCCTTTGGTTCTAGAATATTTTCGTGAGTTATTTTAGTGATGATTTTCTCTGCTTCTTTGGTTCATATAATAAACCTCTCGATGGATTCTCTAAATATCTTAAGTTTTCTGTATTATCTATTTGAGATTTTTTTTCTTTTACTTCCTGGAAGATTTCTTCTACATTTTGTTCACTATTATTGGTGAATGTTTCATTTCTACTTTCATGTTCTTAATTTCCAACATGATTTTTAATTGAATTCATGTATGAGTTTGATGGAAGTACCACATTTTCTCATTTCTCCAAAGATATTAGAGGCAGTTTTGTGGGTTTTTTTTTTTTTTTAAACCCTGCGTGATCTTTGCCTTGATTAGTTTGTTTATTTGCTTGTTTTTCCCTGTGCATTTGTTAGGGCTTTTTTCAGTTCTTTGGGATGCTCAATTGTCTACTCATTTTTACATCTGTTAATTACAAGCTAATGGAGAGTTTTGAATGTATGGGTAAATGCAACTTGATTACTTTTGTCTTCACTCTAAGGCCATCTGGTGGATCAGTGTTCGGGGAATCTCTGATGTTCCTACTTGTAGGTATTTCCTTAGGGGCAGATCAAATCCCCAGAGAAGAGCTCAGGAAACTTCACAATTGGATGCCAGTATTCTCAAAGCTGAGTGACTGAAAGGGTTGGAGAGTGCTGGACTTTGGTACAAAAGTATTCACTATATCCTTTATTTTCAACAAGATTTCCTATCTTCAACTGTACCTATTTTTTCTTAGTTCAAAGACTCTACCTTCTTCACAGAACAAATGCTCAGACTTTTTGTTTTGTGTTGTTATTAACAGCTTTAGTGAGATATAATTCAAATACCTTTATTATTCACCACCCAAAGCTTACAAATTAATATTTTTACCATGTCACAGAATTGCGCATTTATCACAATCTAAATTTAAAACATTTTTGTCTCCCGCAGTGAAGACCCCATACCCTTTAGCAATTACTTTCCTTTCTCCTGTTCTCCACATTCAGCCCTTGGCAAATATTAATCTGCTTTCTGTCTCCATAGATTTATCTATTTTGCACATTTCATATCAGTGAAATCATACAATATGTGGTCTTTTGTGACTGGTTTCTTTCACTTATCATAATGTTTCCAGGCTCATGCTGTAGCATGTAGCAGTGCTTCATTCCTTTTTATTGCCAAATTATATTCTATTATCTGAATATGCCACATTTTGTTTATCCATTCATGTAGAATGGATAGAAGTTAAAGAAGCTATTTTCATATCTAGTTGTTCCTTATTCAGACTTCCAGACAATAATCTCAGTTTCAAAAATAGGTAATGCTACTAGCCTCTGAAACTTATAAAGTTTCTGTGGAATGAAACAGGTCACTTTTTAGCTTGCACCTTGCCACCTGATGATACACTGCTTTCTTACTTTTTACAACTCAGAGACCACATTTTTGACTGTGGTTTTGCTTCCATAATTTTATTGTTGTTTTCTTCTATCTCCCTTATTTTGACCTTATTGATTCATGTCTTAAAAATCCCTTTACCAACCTTCTAGTGGTTTTCTGGGGATAGCAACATAAATGCATTTTTTTCTATGTACAATCTGCACTCAGAAATCCATCCCAGGTACATTTCACTATGCATTGTTCCAATCTAGATATGTAGATGTTGTATAAAATAGGTCTGCACATACTCTCACAAATGGTATAAAACATTTGTATCTCTGCAATTTATTGTTGTATGTCTCTGATATCAACAAACAACTTCTTCCATGCTAAAATAAGTGTTTTCTGTGCTACATAACTGGTTTTATCATCCATAAAAAAAATTAAATGACCTTTGCTCAAAGTGGCTTGTTAGTTACCTGCTATTACTTTGAAACTGTGCACTATTCAAATATTGCATATCTTATTAATTATCAAATGTATATTTTGTCATCAAGTTGAAAACAATGAATGGAGGAATCATAATTCTAACTCTCTCTAATTCAGTATCTCTCTGCATGCGTTTAATGCGAGAAAAAGATATAGTATGTCTCTTTAAGAAGATTCCTAGAGATCACGACTTCGCAAATCCACTTTACTCATACTAATATCCTTTTGTAAATACATGACTTAACCTCTAAGTTTCAATTTCATCCTCCATAGAATTTGTATTGATTTACAAACAAACTCATTGCACAGCTTCCAAAAGAGGAAAATTACGCTGACCTACACTACGGTTATGAAGGAAGGCTAATCATTAGGCAAACATTACCTAGCATAGTGCTAGACACAAAACAGTAAGTGTATGTATACACTAAAGTAGGTATTAATTTGCATACTGCTGTGGATGAGAACTCTAGCAACACAAACTCGTTCATATCAAGACTTTGCTCACAGTTGATTTGAGGCAATGTCTTGTTCCTCTCTGTCTCCATTGCTGGTTTCTACAATTGAGGTGATAATATTATGTACTCCATATGATTCTGTGCAATTTTAAATTAATATGTTTGTGTAGACTTCTTTTAACAATGGCCTCATCAATAAATATTAAATATTAGTGTTTGGAATAATTGAACAAAGCATACTTGTCATGTTCCTTAGGAACACCTTAAGATAAAAGACACCCATTATTAAACACCACAAAACTGTGATGGTTTTGAGAAGCCCGAACTCAAATCATTCAATTATATCACTTACTGGTTATGTGATTAGGACCAAGTTTCTTAATCTCTCTGAGCCGAAATAGTCCATCTAAGTCATTTGTTCATTCATTCTTTTATTCACTCATTCATTCACCATTGTTTATTTGATAATTATGATGTATAAGAAACTGTATTGGATGAACTAGAAAAGTAATGACAAACAACTGTACTATTACTTGACCCATGCATTGCGTTGAAAATAAAATAGATTGGGGCACTTGGGTGGCTCAATTTGTTAAGCGTCCGACTTCGGCTCAGGTCATGAACTCATGGTTCCTTGGTTTGAGCCCTGCATCCGGCTCTGTGCTGACAGCTCAGAGCTTGGAGCCTGTCTTCAGATTCTGTGTCTCCCTCTCTCTCTGCCCCACCCCAACTCATGCTCAGTCTCTCTCTGTCTCTCAAAAATAAATAAACATTAAAAAAAGAAAATAGATTAATTTATGGAAAAAGCAAATTTAAGAAGTGCAATTTCCCATTTCTCTTTCTTTTCCCCATTTTCATCACAACAAACCTTCATAGTTTAAACCTGGTCATATTGTTATAAAATCATATCAGCCCAAAAAGAGATAAAAGAAGTAATCCAGTTCACCTCCCTGTTTTCTGAAAAGCTAATATAAATAAATGAGAAATAACTTAGGTAAAATAACTTTTTAAAGCATCACCTATATCATAAGACTGGCAGGAAGAATAATGATTCAGGAATACAAGTAGCCAAACATTTTTAAAAGCACATCAATGTCACCATTATTCTAGAGAATGTGTACAAAGGTGGCACATTATCTATTTCTATAGAACAGGGGTCAGTAAACTACTTCTGTAAAGAGCCAGGCGGTAAACAGAGATGGTAAATATTTTAGGATTTGTAGGCCATATAAAGACTCATTCTATTTTTTTCTCGGCTCTTTAAAAATGTAAAGTCCATTCCTTGCTCACCGGCCATATAAGTCAGCCATAGGTCTATCTGGCCTAAAAGTACTGACTCCTTTTATTTTTAAAAAATTTTGAAACCTGTTCAATTCACAGTTAAAACCTCCTGCAAGGAGCTCTCCAAATAGCTAAGTCAACACCTCCCTTTTCAACAAGACTAACTGCTTAGCTGATCATCTATTCAACTGATAGGTATTCAGCATCTACTAAATATACTATATTATTGTAGACACCAAAAATATAAGGCAGTGTGTACCTGGAGAAGTCTGTGGGGTTTATTTTTGCTGTGCTTTAGTTGAGGGTTCAAATATGAATGCAAGCAAGTGTAATTCAGGCTGAAAGTGCTAAGATATGGGTAGACAGCAAGGTATTACAAGGAGGGAAGCTGTAAACTTAGTCTCAAGTGTTCATGGAAAAGAGTCATTTCTGGAGGAAGTGATGTCTAAATGAAGATGGAGTGGTAGTAAGAGATTGGAAGATTCAGAGAAAAGGAACAAAAGTCTGGTGCCACATTTGACAAGTGAGAGAGAACTTGACATGTCTTAAAAGAGAACAGAAATGCCTTCTGGCTAAAACATTTATAGTGAAAAAGAGCAAGAGGCATGGTTGATGAAGACAGACAGGTAAGCAAGAGATAAGTCATGGGTCTCATAGTCATATCAGGAGAACAGAGACTTTGTCCTGAAAACAGTGGGGGAAAGATTAAATAGTGCTAAGCACATGAAAACTATGATCATTTATGCAATTTTGAAAAACACACTCAAAAGAAAGTGTGGATTTGAGAGATATTCTGTAAGCAGAATTTATAGGTCTTTGTGATCATGCAAATGATTTTATGTGGCACCAGGATCAATGACCAATTATATAACTTTTGCTGCACTCACATCAACTTACTGTCTCACTCACACACTGGGTCTCCTTCCACTCTTCTTTTGCTCAGATGGTTGTTCCCATACAGAATGCCTCAAACACTGCATAAGCCACTTTAAAACCTGTTATTTCCATGCCCAATTTAATCCTGTACTTCTTAAAATTGCAACCATTCTTGTTCAAAATTTATTAAACCTTTTTGTTTTCTCAACTTCTGTATTATAGGAATCAAAAAGATATAGTGATTGACTTTACTTTCTGCATTTTGTTTTTCTTCCCATCAACCAAAACAGAGCTGGTTGCACAAAGTGTGGGGTATATTCACTTATTGATGTCGAGCTCTACAGAGATCTGTGAACTAGGCTGGCCAGCTGCTCTCTACACAGTGTGCTTTGTAAAGCACTCTGCTGAAAGGGATTCTCAAACATTCCTGTACATGAATCTGTTCTCTAACATAACTTTCACTAAGAAATTTCTTCCTTAGCTGATTCCAAATCCTTTATGTGTTTTAGATACTGTCTAACAAATCTTTCACTCAGAAACGTCTTCCCAAGAGGATTCAAAACCTTTGTGTATTTTAGATGTGTCTAATTTCTGTAACCCTACAACACACTTGGCACACATCTACTCTCCCTGGGACAGCTATAAAGCTGTCGTAATGGATATTTCCCTACACTGATTTTTGTCCCAGTCCAGTTTTTCTTCACACTGGAGTCAGAATATTTTCAATAGATGTTAGATCATGTCATTCTCCTCCTTGAAACCTTTTGGTGGATTTATGGTCTGAAATCCATATCATGATTTACAAGCCTTTTATATACTGAGCTCTTACATGCTAGCCAGCCTTACTGGAATTGCTATTTATGACCAGTGCTGGGAGTTGCCTGTCCTTTGGTGTCAGTGATTTCACTGCCCTTCTGACCTTAGGAATATTACCTAAATCATTGCTTCTTCCTGCTGCATTCCTTTCTCAATTCTTTGCCCTCTTAGCTCATACTCATCCCTTGTCTTCAATTAAATATCAGTTCCCAGGGAAGTCTTCCCTGATGTTCTCAATTCTTAGATACATTCAAACATCACTGAAATCTAGACTTATCTTCCAAATGACATGTGCATTCAATGTAGTACTTTTTCTATACTCCAAAAGTTTTGAATATTATTAAATCAACTGTTTTTTCAGACACTTTTTGGCTTCTTACAATGGAATAAATGTGATGTGTTCTGAAAACACTCTACAATTGCACTCTTATTATGGTTACTATCATTTTCTTTTTTTTCTCATTTAATCTGACTTAGTACTAGGGTCCTGGACCTGTGCCCACCTCAGTCACCACTCACCTCCAGAGGTGACCATAATGCTTTAGCTTAATAGTCAGTCAACACTCATTACTTATGAAATGATCTCATTGCTTTTCTTTCTGTCCAGAGGCAAATACATGTTGTTACATGTGATCTAAAAACATATTGGGGCTTCTTGGAATCTTAATGATTTAGAAAATCTTGCTTCAAATCCACAATTTCAAAACCTGGGAGAGTTTAGTACTTTCCAATATTTTTATTCACAACTTCTGCTTTTTCATTGGCTCAAATTGCTTAGATTACTTAATCTTATTAAATAAATGCCCACAGCAACTTGTTGCATAATTCAATAAATTAAACAATAGGTATTAATTACCACCCAATATGTCATTTTTTTAAACCTTTGTTTGATTACAAGTTTATGACTTTGAGGTGGAAAGACTTGACATTCACCACACTAGATTCTACCACACATCACTAGGTCTCCTCCTGTGCATCAGCCCCGTGCCACGCCACAGCATATGATACAAGTAGCCACTTCAAAACCCCCAGACCTGTCTTGATTCTGGATTTGCAAGGAATTAAATGCACCACTACAGGGAGAACAGAAACTCATAGGAGTATAAAGCAAAGAGCATGGATTTTGCAATAAAACACAGTTGAGTTTCACTCCTAGGTCTTCTATTTACTCACCATGTAACCTTGGGCAAGTTGCCTAATATCTTTAAACCACAGTTTCTTCAAATGTCAAATGATATGGAAACACTTATCACTTAAGTTTGTTGTAAAGATTAATGAGCTGGCATATACGGAGCCTGCCAAGTGTGGTAGCTGCCAGATGTAGCAGTTTAATAGTGTTATAGCTCTGAATGTGAATACAGTAAACGGTGTACTGTACCATCTAAAAACAGAAAAATTATAATTTCAGAATAATAAATATGGATTAGAAAGTTTCTTAGTCAGTACAGAGAAGTCTTTCCCGTACTTCACACACAACCTCAATCTCCACCTTCGATTTACCATTGAATAGCAGTGCTTACCTTCAACAGTAGTAGACAGAGCAATGTATCATGATATTCAGCAGTGGTAAAAACAAAGGTTTGTGTTTAAGTAATATTTATATGATAATTTAAGAATAATGTTTAAATGATAGCTATTGGTTTTCATATTATGTTTCAATAATAGCATTAGCTATTAATCCTCTTATATTTAAAAAATTATGGGTTTCCTTAAAAATTAACAAATGCAAGAAAAGAAATCAGTCTTACATTATAATTTTATTTCACAGCATGAGAGTTATGCTGTAAATAGTCTTGTGTAGTTATCTGGCTTGTCATTTAAGAACTCTGATAATAAGCTCACTCAGAACAGAATCAAGCTTTCAAGCCAGAAGGATAAATTTGCTCAGATATGGATTAAGATATAATTTTCAAAATGATGGATAATAAAACTTACCTTAATTATAGAGGTTTTGCTTAATCATTTCAAGTGTTATTAATATTTCAAGACTCCATGGAATTTCAAAGAGTAAGACTTGGTATAGAATTTAAAGTGAGCTCAGTTGGTGAAACTCATTTATTAAAAATGTAGAGTCAGTCAGTCCAGAATGTCTACTAAGTCCTTCTTATGTACCAGGTGATTTTAAATGAGTATTAAACAAAATAGATGTCATCCTTGTCGTTATAGTCCAGTGGGGCAAAATTTGTCAGTCAGAATCAAAGACACAAAAAAAATCAAACCAGATGCCATAAAGATAAATATTAACTTAATTTAATACCTAAAAATTTTCGAATTCCATATTGCAAAAAAAGCTCTTAAAATGTAAAAGACAGGGGCACCTGGGTGGCTTAGTCGGTTGAGCGTCCGACTTTCGCTTAGGTCATGATCTCGCGGTTCGTGGGTTCGAGCCCCGAGTCGGGCTCTGTGCTGACTGCCAGCTCAGAGCCTGGAGCCTGTTTCAGTCTGTGACTCCCTCTCTCTCTGACCCTCCCCTGCTCGCGCTGTCTCTCTCTCTCTCCTAAAAATAAATAAAACATTTAAAAAAAAAAAAAAAAGAACTTTTAAAATGTAGGATATAAAGGCACCTGCTTTAGAATGAGGCATCAACATTCTCAAGTCTTGCATTNAGTCTGTGACTCCCTCTCTCTCTGACCCTCCCCTGCTCACGCTGTCTCTCTCTCTCTCTCCTAGAAATAAATAAAAATAAAAAAAAAATAAAATGTGAAAGACAAACATAAGACTTGCAGAAATATATAACAGAGATATCAAAAATAAGCACAATTACTTCAGTAATAATAACATTCTGTATGTTGACTTATATTTATCGATGCATATAAAAAAGTGAGAAAAGATACACACCAAACTGTTAATAGTTACCTCTTGGATATAGAACTAGGTTAATGGGGACAGAAGATGTAACTCCCTCACTTTCCATTTTAATACTTATCAGTGATGTCTGAGTTATTTACCCAAGCCTATATTCTATGTACTTTATAAGATATGTACTAGCCACATCCATAGCAAGACACAATTGTCTCCAAAGTATCCACAAAATCACCTAATATATGTCCTGTTCCTTCAAAGTAAAGCTTGAATCATGTGGGTTCATTAAATAATAGAACAAAACTTAATATTCTACCAGAATTCTTTATTTATAAATAATGTGTGTGTTGTAGAAATAATAGCATAATCAATTAAATCACACGTCAGTTATAGGAAACTTAATAACTACATCATATTAAATATATATTTTTTAAAAAAGAAAATATTCATTAATTTACATCTAAACCTATATACTGATCACCATTTAATTGTACTAAGCCCCAGGAAAACAATCACAATATCGAGATCTTCAAAAGATGAATAAGTATTTGGGATAGAAGATGAACACACAAATAATCACAACAAAATGCAATCACATTGCTAGAGCTACCGCCTATACTAAGTTTTACGGACACATAACAAGAGAACAACTAACTTTGACCAGAGTTGCAAATGGCTTCCCAAAGAGGAAAGGTTGAATCCAGGCTTAATGAGATGAATGAAATCCATCAATAAAATAAGGGGGAAACTTCCATTATAGGCAGAAAGAATGGTGTGAACAATATAGCTAGACTCTGTACATTAGGATGTATTGTTTAGAAGGCATAGTTTAGAAGACATAGTATCTGTGATAAAAATGAATATGCTTTGTTTTCTTTATTGTGCATATAAATGTGAATGCAAATTCCAATAACCTGTGAATGATTGAAATGCAGATCCTGAGTCAGGGTTCCTGAGTGGCTCAGTCCATTAAGCCTCCGACTTCAGCTCAAGTCATGATCTCACTTTGTGGATTCAAGCCCTGTGTCAGGCTCCGTGCTGACATCTCAGAGCCTGGAACATGCTTCGGAATGTGTGTCTCCCTATCTGCCCCTCCCCCACTCTCTCTCTCTCAACAATGAAGAAATGCTAAAAAACATTTTTTTTAATGCAGATTCTGATTCAGTAAGGCTCAGTTGGAACCTGAGTATCTATTTGCTCTTAGGTACAGTTTATTCTACTACTCCATTTACAGACAATCTTGAATAACAAGGACATGGTGCATTTGATAAATTGTGTTATAAAACACATCTGCCTCATCATTGATCTGTATGCCATTGAATCAAGTTTCAACAATTCAAGTTAAATTTGTGACTCCATAACGACAAATTATTTGACATTTCCAACTTCAGAGGGAAGTATCTGTTTTATATACTTTTTACCTATTAGTTGTTCTTTTTTTAAAATTTAGGTTGGGTTTCCTATGTTGGAGGTTGCTTTGCATTTTTCCTGACATTCTTTACTTCCACACCTTGTCCTGGTCCTGATTCTACAACACCTAGTTTGGTAAGACCTCTATAATTTTTGACAATCATATTCATAGAAGCCTGCAATGCCATGAAAGAAAAGAAATGAGTTTTCTGCCTTTTACCTGCTTAGGCAATTGAATATTATTATTTCACATCGGTTTTTATAACATATGTGCTAGGTAGGAAATACAACAGACTATGATACCTTTCCTTCCATTGATGGGCAAGGTCATTGACTAATCTGGGGAAGGAAGTGTCCTTTCTCTCTCTCTGTTCTCAGTACATTGATAAAGCTATGCTTTCCTAGTAGTTACTAATTTGAAATCACCTTTCTTTGGATCAAATCTGCACATTTCAGTCACAGATAGAATACCTTGAGACAAGAAAGTCAGTTTCCTCCTCTCTAAATTGATGACTGTTGTAACTATCTTATAAGGATGAATAATAAATACATACATTTAACAGTATATGGTGAGAGGAGGGACCAAAATGCAATGACTTGGAGACTCCTGAACCTTCTTCCTTCTACAGACACACTGAATGTATAGCTACATATGGAACAATGATCTCTAAGAGAAATCCAGAAACTAACTGAGTGATTCTTATATATCAAGTATATGAGAAAATACCCACATTGAAAAGGTAGAAAAGGCTGATATGCACTCTCACCATAAACCCCATGCCCAGCACAGCACCATACAACCAAAAGGAATTCACGACTCATAGCTTCTGCATGAGAAGCAAAGAGTATGGACAAAATATCTAGTCACCCAACTTTTAAAATTCTCATCCAAAGGCTGGGTCCCCAAAATATTTTTCTCTGAAAGCCAATAAGCATTACATCCATGAGACACAAAGGATTGTAACAAAGAAGGATTTCTTAACATGCCTTCAAGTATTTGCTGTGGCTACCTCCCCAAGGCTCAATTTCAGAAGGAAAAGGCAAAAATGTCCATCTCCCAGTTATTTCCCTAAAAGAGGTTTGACTGCATACTTACAAGCTACCACATAAGGTTTTGATTTCTAATTTAGTAATTTATGTAGGGGCCAGCCACGATCCTCCCCAGAGACTGAGGAAGCTGGTGGGAACTCACCCACATTATCCATCTGACTCACTTCAACAATAAAGCCAGGCCACCGTTATCTCTCTGGAAGTACACATGTCTGGTGCATTATTTATATGAGACAAAATAGACTTTATGCCAAAAACTTTAAGAGACAAAGGAGGCCATTATATAATAATAAAGGGGTCATTACAACAAGAGGGGAGAATACTTTTAAATATTTATATACCCCACATTAGAACACCTAAATATATACAGGACAAATATTAACAGATCTGAAGGGAGAAACAGACAGCAATACAATTATAGTAGGGGATTTCAATACTCCACTTTGAATAACAGATAGATCTTTCAGACAGAAAATCAATTCAGAAACATTGGACTTAACTTACACATTACGCTAGATGGAACTAACAGATATATACATAAAATTCAATGCAGCAGCCAAACAATATACATTTTTTCTTTTCTTTTTAAATTTTTTAAAGATATATTTATTTTTGAAAGATGGAAAGAGACAGAGCATGAGTGGGGGAGGGGCAGAGAAAGAGAAAGACACAGAATCTGAAGCATGTTCCAGGCTCTGAGTTGTTAGCGCAGAGCACTAGGTGTGCACAGACCATAAGACCATGATTGAACTGAAGTTGGACACTTAATTGACTGAGCCACCCAGGTGCTCCTCCACATTATTTTCAAGTGAGTGTGAAACATTCTCCAGAATTGAACATATGTTAGGCCATAAAACAAATCTTAATAAATTAAGAAAATTCAAATCATATCAAGCATCTTTTTCAATCACCATGATACGACATTAGAAATCATTTACAAGAGGAATATTGGAAAATTCACAATATTAGGCAGCATGTTCCACAACTAATGGATCAAAGAAGCAATTAAGGAAAATCAAAAAATTTCTTGAGACAAATGAAAATGGAAACCTAACATACCAAAATTCACAGAATATAACAAAAGTAGTGCTAAAGCAGGATTTTTATGGAAATGTCTGTATGATAAAAAAAAAAAAAAAGAAGCATCACAAGTAAACAACCTAACTTTGCAGCTCAAGGAACTAGGAAAAGAAAAACAAAATAAGGTCACATTTAGCAGAAGGAAGGGAATAACAAAGATCAAAGAGAAACAAACTGAAACAGACAAAAAAAAAGAAAGAAAGAAAAGATCAATGAAAATTAAAAGCTTTTTGTTTTTGTTTTTGTATTTGTTTTTGCTTTGAAAAGATAAAAAACCCATAGTCTCCTGATTTGTTCATTTTAGCCACTCTGACCAGTGTGAGGTGGTATCTCAGTGTAGATTTGATTTGTATTTCCCTGATGATGAGGGATGCTGAGCATCGTTTCAAGTGTCTGTTGGCCATCTGGATGTCCTCTTTAGAGAAGTGTCTGTTCATATCTTCTGCTCATTTCTTCACTGGATTATTTGTTTTTCCAAGTGTGGAGTTTGGTGAGTGCTTTATAGATTTTGGATACTAGCCCTTTATCTGATATGTCATTTGTAACTATCTTTTCCCATTCCATCAGTTGCCTATTAGTTTTATGGATTGTTTCCTTTGCTGTGCAGAAGCTTTTTATCTTGATGAGTTCCCAATAGTTCATTTTTGCTCCTGATTCTCTTGCATTTGGGGATTTGTCAAGTAAGAAATTGCTGCGGTTGAGGTCAAAGAGGTTGTTACCTACTTTCTCCTCTAGGATTTTGATGGTTTCCTGTCTCACATTCAGGTCCTTTATCCATTTTGAGTTTATTTTTGTGTATGGTGTGAGAAAATTATCTAGTTTCCTTCTTCTGCATGTTGCTGTCCAGTTCTCCCAGCACCATCTGTTAAGAGGCTATTTTTTTTCCATTGGATACTTTTTCCTGCTTTATCAAAGTTTAGTTGGCCATACATTTGTGGGGCCAATTCTGAGTTCTCTATTCTATTTTATTGGTCTATGTGTCATGTTTTGTGCCAATACCATACTGTCTTGATGATTACAGCTTTGTAGTAGAGGCTAAAGTCTGGGATTGTGACGCCTTCCGTTTTGGTTTTCTTCTGCAATATTACTTTGGCTATTCAGGGTCTTTTGTGGCTCCAAACAAATTTTAAGATAGTTTGTTCTAGTTTTGAGAAGAATGATGGTGCAATTTTGATTGGGATTACAAATTTAGATACTATAGATGCTGGCGAGGATGTGGAGAAACGAGCACCCTCCTACACTGTTGGTGGGAATGTAAATTGGTGCAGCCCCCTTGGAAAAAAGTGTAGAGAATCCTTCCTCAAAAAAAATTAACAATAGAACTCTCCTATGACCCAGCAATAGCACTACTGGAATTTACCCAAGGGATATAGGAGTGCTGAGGCCTAGGGGCACATGTACCCCAATGTTCATAGCAGCACTCTCAACAATAGCAAAACATGGAAAGAGCCTAAGTGTCCATCAATGGACGAATGGATCAAGAAGATGTGATTTATCTATACAATGGAACACTACATGGCAATCTGAAAGAACGAAATCTGGCCATGTGTAGCAACATGGATGGAACTTGAGGATATTATGCTGAACAAAATAAGTCAAGCAGAGAAGGACAGATACCACATGTTTGCATGTATAGGTGGATAAGGAGGAACTTAATGGGGGACCATGTGGGTGAAGAAGGGGAAAAATAGTTGGGGAGAGGGAGGGAGGCAAACCATGAGAGTCTCTTGAATGCTGAGAACAAACTGAGGGCTGATTGGGGTGGGGGTGAGGGGAAGGGGGGTGATGGGCATGGAGGAGGGCACTTGTGGGGATGAGCACTGGGTATTATATGGAAACCAACTTGACAATAAATTATTGAAAAATAAATAAATTTCAGAAATCTCACAAAAAAAATAAAATAAAATCTATTTTGTCCAATAAAAATAAAAAGACCCAGAGCTAGACTGAGGAAAAAAAATAGAGAAAACGCATATAAATAAAATGAAAAATAAAAAAGGAAACATTATAACTGATAATGCAGCAATACTAAGGATCATAGGATTCCTGAGTGGCTCTGTCACTCAGTCAGATAAGCACATCTGACTCGATTTTTGCTCAGGTCATGATCTCATGGTTCGTGAGATGGAGCCCTGCAGTGGGCTCTGCACTGACTGCTCAGATTCTCTCTTGGGATTTTTTTCTCTCCCTCTCCCTCTGCCCCTCTCTGCTTCAAAAATAAATAAATAAGCATCAAAACAAAAGAAATACTAAGGATCATAAGAAACTTTTATGAAACATCATCTGCCAACAAACTAAATAATCTAGAAGAAATGGATGAATTCCTGGCAACATACAACCTACTAAGACTGAGCCATGAAGAAAGAGAAAATCTAAACAGAACAATTACTAGTAAGTATATTGAATCAGTAATCACAACCTCCCAAGAAAAAAAAGAACCAGATGGCTTCACCAGTGAATTCTACCAAACGTTTAAAAAAAAAATTACCAGTCCTTCTCAAACTCTTCCAAAACACAGAAGAGGGAGTACTTCTAAACTCATTTCACATGACCAGCATTACCTCAATCCCAAAGTCAAACAAAGACCATTATAAGGAAAGAAAATTGCAGGCCAACATTACAGGGAGATGGGAACAAAGAGATCAAAGAAGGGTAGAAGCATCTCTTTAAATATTAATTTGAAAGATAATTGAGCATATTTATTTTGCTTCATCAACGTTGAAGAATTAGGCCAAATTGTGGAGCACAGCTTCCCTCTTAAATAAGAAAGCTGAATCAGTTCTGGCTTCTCCTGGTAAACTAGGATGATAATGGAGACTGTGTTTTTAATATTGGCCTAAAGGATTTGGGCAATGAAACCGATTCACAGAAGAAATAGGGAAAAAAAAAAAGAGCTATGAACCCTCTTTTTACACGAAACAGTTATAAACAGGATACATGTCACATGACTAGCAATTCAAAGGTGTAGTTAATTTCAAGGAGGGACTGAAAACCAAAACTCTGAGAGAGCAAGTCTTTACTTCTTTCTTTGGAGTAAGTAGGTCCCAAAGACTGGAAGAATTTAAGGGTGTACAGAATTAAGGTTCTATAAACATAATTCAAATTTAGACATTCAGGGTATGGTCAGCAAGTATTAAGGCATCAAGAGGTGCTTTGGGAGTAATTAGGGGTACAAATAATATAGCAACAAATCAAATCCATCATATTCAAGCCTGAAACCTGTTCTTAAATACCTCCTCTGAACTCACAAATTAGGTACCAACTGCATTTTCTACTTAATGTTTTTATCTATTCAGAACCTAAGAAATCTTAGTATTCCTAGCCTCGGCATGTGGCACATAGTAAGTTTGCAACAAGTACTGGTTGAAGTGAACAATAGCACTTCATTGGAGGAGGATGAAACATTACCGCAGGAGAGTGTGGGATTAGGAGGTACAAGGTGAAGTGAAAATCAGAAGTGGCACATAGCAAAACATCTGAAATCATAGAGATAAAAAATGTCCTTTATCCTCTCAGGATGTGAGAGTGACTTTTCATAATCTTACTCTTTTCAGGAGACAGTGATATCTTGGGAGACACTGCGAAACAAATAACATCTACCTTAAAAATATTTTTGTTTGTCATTGTTTTTCTACATATTTGTAAGAGGAAATTATCAGATCTTCTGGTAAGATATACTTATTAGGTTGCAGGATGAATACTCAAACAGAATAAGGAAGGAATCTATTCTAAATCATCAGGGGCTCTTCATTCCATAGAAACCGTAACAACAATATATATCGGTAGCTGCGGCTTTGGTTGATTGCCTCTACCCTCTTTGCTGTAGGCTACCCAAAACAAATCAATGTATACTCTACCCGCATTTCAGTCATGAACCTGGATTGATTCGCTTGTTTCTTGTATACAAAACAAGATGGAGGTGATATACTATGGAAACAAGTGATAAAAACAAGGAAAAAGAATGGAAAAGTAAAAATGAATGAGGGGGAAAGAGTGAGCAAAAAAGTAGAAGAGAGATTATATAGAAACAAGCAAAAAATCAAGTAAAATGAAAAATAGAGAAAAGGCATATAGGGAAACAAAATATGAGAGAAAGTAAAATAAAGCACCTCATATATGAGATCATATATGATCTTGTTAAATCCACTCATAACTTCGATTTTTTCCCTTTTTAAATTATTAAGCTGTGTAGAATCATTGAATGGAAAATTAGTGTCCCTTATAAGCAATATACTCATCTCTATGTAGCCATTAATCTTATCTAAAATACAATAGGATAGGTGTTGATTTCCTTACTAAACATGTAAAACTGTGTGTAAACATGTCAATAAATGATGATTTTACTAAGTGGTGAAGGTGTACTTTCTTTACAGATTAAGAAATTGAGATAGTTATGCTAACTTACTTTATTAATCAGGATAGCCTAAATAGCTGTAAAAGTCAATTCTGAAAATATAATCACTAAATAATTTTATTGTTTGCTGACATAAGAGTTCAGGACAGCTAGTGTCAATTTATTTGTGCCTCTCTTCCACAGGCTGATTCAGTGGCCTAGGCTTCTTTAATTCCAAGACTTCTCTTCATGTTCCACTGGAAAGAATATAACCGAATAGAGTACTGGAAAAGGTCTTCCTAGACATTATTTTACTTGGCTTTTTAGCAGCTCCTGGCACCAATAACATAGTCCTTCTCCCTAATCAACTTTCTTCATGTGACTTTTAGGATTCCATACTCTCTCTCTCTCTCTCTCTCTCTTTTTTTTAATGTTTGTTTTTGAGAGAAAGACAGAGTGCAAGTGGGGGAGGGGCAGAGAGAGAGAGAGGGAGACACAGAATTCAAAGCAGACTCCAGGCTCTGAGCCATCGGTACAGAGCCCGATGTAGGGCTCTAACCCACAAACTGAGATCATGACCTGACCCGAAGTCGGATGTTTAACCAACTGAGCCACCCAGGCGTCCCTCCATACTCTCTTGAATGTGTTCCTACCTAATTGACTATTCTTTCTCAGTCTCCTATACTTTTTTCTTCTCTTAGACCTCTTAATGTTAGAATTGTCCAGGACCCGCCCCCCTTTATCTACTGTCTTCTCTATCTGTAACCCTCAGTCTTTTGTGTGGTTTTATATATGATATTTGATGGCAACTCTCAAAACTATCCAACTCAGATCTTTGTCAAGAACTCCATCTAGTTTTTATCGAAGAAGAAATACATAATGTACATCTTCTCTTGGTTACATAATGTATATCTCAAAGTTAACATGTCTAAAATTTAACTCATGCTCTCCCTTCGTAAACCTGCTTCTCCAAATATCTTGTTTTCACCAGCTCAGATGTTGAGAACTTCATCCTTCAAACTGCTAAGGACAAAAAATAAAATTAAATTAAAAATTAAATTAAATTAAAATAAAATAAAATAAAAAATAAGATAAAATAAATTTTTGATATTTTTCACTTTCACATACCACATCAAAACAAGAAAATGTATGTTTGATTCTACCTGAAAAAATACAGAATCCTAGCATTTCTCATCACTTCTGCTCATCTCCACCTGGTCTCATCCATCACCATCTATGGTCTACAGTATTTCAATAACTTCTTAAACAATCCCACCATTTCTATGTTGCCACTTATAGCCTATTCTCAATACACCAGCCAGAATCATCCCTCCAAAAGAGTTAACATTTTGATTGATACTGTTTCCCTGATAAGCTCAAAATCCTGCAAATATTCCCAGTTCACTTGGAGTAAAAGCTAAGCTATTTACAGTGCCATATAACACCTGTTACCACTCTGGTCTTTTACACACCCTTTGACTCTCAACTTTGCTCTATAATTCTTGTCTGTGATACCACATGGCCATATCTGAAAGGAGCATGTAGGCATATCTCCTCCTCGATGACCATACTGCTTTTCTAATTCTGTTTTGCTGGTGGGAGATTGGTTGCATAAGAACAGATTTAAAATCTGAACAGTCACAGGCTTTTAGGCAAAGCCCACTTTATTTGGCAATAAAATTCCCTCAAAAGCCTGGTACTTTGATACATTTTGTTTCCAGCATGTTCTGTGTGTTAGTGACACAACCAAGTTCCTTAGCTAGGCATTGATATCAGTCCTACTGTGTGTGTGTGTGTGTGTGTGTGTGTGTGTGTGTGTGTGTGTCTCTATTTTGAATATATATTTTTTGAACTTTGATCTGCTGTTGGTTCTTTCTCTAAAGTTAATAGTAGCAATGTCCTGATGCTACCTGAAATAATGAGCTTAGGTTTTTCAAACTCTGTAGAGCCTCCATTTTCTGGTCTCTGTCTTTCTTTCCTCTCTTTACAAATCTATCATTCCCACCTAACCTCACCTCCTATAATATCTTGACAAAAGCTGCAGGCACCAGTCAACAGATGGTGACCTGCTTTTATTCAGCCATTTCTCATAGATCTAAAAACTCAATACATACTTGATTTGTCTTCTACGTTATGTCATATGACAGTTTTATCAAATGTTTACCACAGCTTACAGGACTGTCTCACTTCCTAAACTTCAAAAAACCTTTTTTCCACACTTCCCACCAACTAAATATCACATTTTTTAGTTTTGTTATAGCAACACCCTCCCACCCAATACAAATTTCTCAATTTTTAAGAGGTACATAAGAGGCCAAAAACAGTAGCGTCTGAGTTCTTGTTCTCTTTTATTTACCCATTGTCATTTGCATTCAGAAAAAAAGAAGAGAAAGACAAAGAAGACACATGCTCTCTCTTAAAATGTCTGGCCTAGAAATGACTCATAGCAGTTTTACTCACATTAGACTAGACAGAAGAGAATGCAGCCTACACTTACTGCAAGGGATGCTGGGAAATACTCTACCCACTATGATCTTATGAAAATGGAAGAGGAAGAGGATGCATTCATTTCTCAGAGAGCAAACCATCACTGCCACCATTATCAGTCAGAGCCTTGATTCTTACATATCAAAAGGAAATAGAAATCAAATGTCTCACTTTAGACTTATAATAATTGTGCTTAAAACAGACATAGTATAAAATTCGAGACTTACAAAGTAAATGAACAAATAACTAGAGTATCAATCAATGAGGAATTATAGAATAAGTATATCTCATGTTTAGATATTTCCATTATTTAAAGTTTCTGGGAGAAAAAAAGCTAATAAAAACATTAGTCAATCACTTCTTAAACTTATCACCTTAAGAACTATGCTAATACTCCTGAGGCCTCCCTGTCCTGGATGTTCAGGGAGGAGGGCTCCGAGGTGGGCCCAGCAGAAAGCTGCACCTGTGCTCTACACCCAACCCCTGGATGGTCTGCATGTGTCTATGTGTTCATAGCAGCTCTATCTCTGTGTCTGTCCTTGGTGTCCCAACCCTAGAGCCCCCTCCACAATGAAGACACTTCCTGACCACTGTGCTAATGTGGGCTGTTCTGCCTGGCTGGTTGTCTTCCTTCTGGACCTTGGGTGAGTCCTGCCTCACTGATACATGCTGGCTGTGAAAGCACAGCCTGTTCATCAGAGAAGGGTCTTAGCACTAATTTAGGGACAGCAGCCTCCCTAGTGGGCATTGCCTGGGCAGTGGGGGAGGAAGTCAAGCCTTCACCTGGGCCAGGTAAGACTTGAATCTGACCACAAAGTTGGCTGCGTGCCACACCCAGCACCCCATCCTTCATCTGAGGGCTCTAAGCAGCTTAGTGTCCCAGCTGGTATGATGTAGAAGTTGCTGTGCTGCCCCACTTGCCTCTCCCTGCCCTGGAGGCCACCACAGGCCAGTACAGAGCCTTGGCCTTGTCATGGCTCACTGGGGACCCAAGAGATAACTCATGAGGGAGGCAGTTTGCCTTTCTGCCCACCACAGAGTGTGTCCTTCCCTCAGGAGCAAGGCCTGGCTGCTGAATGCCTCAAGAGCCCCTTGCCCAAGGCCTTGTGGGGGAAGTAACAAGCTGTAGGTGGGGACATGGGTGTTCAAAGGCCAACACTGGGTCAATTTGCTAGTGTTTTCTGCACTTGCTGTGTCCAGCTGCTGTCAGCTCCGCCAGCAACACTGGCTCAAGGCATCATGTCACATCCATGTCCTCACAGGCAGACAGCAGCGAACCATAAAATCAAGACTCTGGATTCCATGGTGCATTGTTTCACATTTTAGCAACTATGGCATTGGCATAAGGGATATTTTAGGGCTTAATTGTAGCATTCTTTTTTCCTGGTAGCACTTCCAGATGTCTGTGGCTTTAATGGCAATTAAATAAGGTGTGTAGTATTACCAAAAAAAAGATTATGCTAATAATATGGGAACTAAGTTCCAATTTTAATAATAGATTAAGTCAAAGATTAAAATAATTTAAAATTTTGATATGTGGATTTTCCTGTTTTGGAATACATTAGAGTGTTTCTAATAATAAATAACGTTCGCAGAAAATTGAATGGTCCATGAAACATCAACAAAGTATTAACATTATATCACCTGTTTTCTAAATATGACAATTAAAGAGAGAGGTAAAAAAAAAACCTCTGCTTAAAAAATTTTCTTTAGATACAAAGTGAGTCATTTTGAGACACAAATAAAACTCAAGAAGTTGATATTACTTTAGATTTGTACACAGAGGGAAAAAAATGTCTTTAGATGAAAATGGAGAATAGTTAAATGTAATACATTTTATGCCATTGCTGAATTGGGGTTCTAGATGAGATTCTGATCTATAAAGAATCCTCAGCAAAAATGTACATATCTTTAAAAACCAGCCCTAACAGAGGAAATCATGAAGCCATAATCACATCAGTGAACTCACTTTGTATTGAAGTTTACAGGTTCATCTAACTTCATTAAGTTTTTACCCCCTTATTATTGCTGAAACAGAAAGATGGCAGGTGAAAGTAGAAATTAATCCATTAGAGTGAACATGTTTCCATTTCAAAGTATGTTAATTTCGTTTCTACTTTGTCAGCTTTAATTTGCCACTGAACCAAAAATGGGATAATTGCGACAGTATTTAAGTTCTCATACGTAGTCAAGGTTTTTCGTAATTTTATAAAATTACATTTAGATTCCGTTGACACTGCTTAATGTATTACAAGGTAACATGTGTTGAGACTTGGCTCCCAACATGTCAAATTAAATCAAAATATAAATAATTTCAATGACAACTCCGGGTTGATATTTGCTCATTATGCCGTAAATAGATTGTGTGTGGAATCTCTGCAATTTAACCTAAAATAGACAAAGTACATTTACCATGAAAGCATGATTTGTTTTCAGTACATTGGATGTTCGTTGTGCCAAACCACATGTACAATGACGCTTTATTTTTTTGGAATGGGGCAGGGAGGGGAGAACTGTGCAAAGATGGAGACGTACAGATACCTGAAAATTACCAGAGCTACTTTCTAGACTCTATGCTCTGTTAATTCATGTTGAATGGTCAAGATGGTATTGAAATATCTTTGAAACTTAACAGCATAGAAATTTTAGTCCTCAAAATATTTATTTTTGGTATATCTCATCTCTAAGTTATTTGATCAAATGACACTTATTGTTAGGAAAGAGATCTTTTATCAGTCACACCTCAGTGTACATGAGAATATCTCGGAGATAAAAGAATTTGTTATGATAAAAAAGGACAAAGACTGGGAAGCTATGATACCAACACAGAAATGTCTATTAAGAGAATGGTTTAAGAAATAGTGAGAATTAGCAAATAAAATTTAATAATTCTAAATCCTACCCTTACACTTTTCCCTATTATGTCATCCACTGCATTAAATCATTTACTTAGCATAATTTAGTAATTACTTCCCATTAAAGAATATTTATGACACTTCCTCCAAAATGCCAAGACACCACAAAATTTAAGGGAAAAAAATCATCACTTAATAGATAACACATAGGAGTCTCCTAGGAAGTATTTTCAAAATATTTTCCACTACATAAATCGTTCAGGATACTTTGCTCAAAACAAATTTATAATACATTTATTATATTTATATTCTCAAATATAACAAAATACTAAATTTCTGGAACATTTTATATATTTTGATTTTCTTCCTAAACAACTCATCAAAATCATACAAACTAATTGCACTTCCCTTATTACAACTGTTAAAATAAATTAGTACATTTTATTCACACTGATGTTACTGCCAAAAATTAAAAATAAAAAACTGTATAGAATTTGTGCTCAAAGTTGTGTCAAACTGAAAAACTAGAATATTCATATGAATGTTACTTATGAAAATCATTGGTTTCTATTATGAATTTTCCTAAGCTCATCTGTTTGAAGAAATAATCCCTAAGATTTTATATTTTTACGTGGGCATATGTGACTTGTTATTGCCTAAATTATCTCATCTTTATTCTGGCTGCATTTGCACTGAATTATATGACTTCTGACAAAGAATATGGAATTTATCATAGTCTATGTTTAATTTTATAGAAATTTGTAAAAAAAAATCCTATTTTTAATATCCTGATCATTTCTTTCCTTTTTCATAAATTTAGTGACTCCCATGCCAAAGAAAAGGAAATTAAAACACACATCTGAAAGTATTAATTAAAAAAGAAATGTTGGGCACATTTACAACTCAGAAATGCCTTCTAAAATGTGACTATTTTTCTAGCCATTGTACTCACATGCAAGTGGGTTTTGGTTATGACCATATTCAGCTACAAATATTTTACTCTCTCATCTTGAAGATGATCTTTTAATGATAAAACATAACACACTATTATAGTATAAAGTTAACTTCTATTACAATTCTGGCATATTTTTTTACAATCATACTATTATGTAACAATTTTAAACATACCTAGTATGGAAATGTTTATTGCTCTTTAAAGGAAGATAACACCAAATACATAAAGATCAAACAATGTCATTTTTATAGACTCCAAAGAGTTGTAGTGATTTTACTGAGTTATATAGTATCAAATCTAATTCTTCATGAATGATTAACAATGCATTATATCATATAGAATGTATGGATAAATAATCATGGTAGAGTATATAAACTGAATGAATGAACTTTAAATGTTATTTTATCAGTTGAGTAATAGTTATTGTAGGTGTTTATATTTTTACAAATACATGTTTTCATTTTTACTGATACCTCACTAACTCTCATGGGTTTTTAATTAGCCTTCTTGGGTTATCTACATATAAAATGATATCATTTGGAACACTGCTATGTATCTTCCTTTTCTCTCCACCCAGTTTTGCATAGAACTTGCCAATATTAAATGTTATATTGTTTAAATTCTAAGATATACATTTGTCATATTTTAGCACTTCTGAAATGTAGCAGAATCTTATATCTGTTACATATACCTAATGTGATTGTCCTTTCTTAAATCTATTGTTCAGGAATTTTGTATCTACGCTTATCATTGAGATTGGTTTATAATTTCAATTTTTTTCCTGTTCTCTGACTTCAAATTCAGCAAGAGACAGGTGTCCTCTCCTTTCTGTTCCCTGGAGGAGACTGTAAAAATAGGAAATATCTGAGATATCACTTTTTAGAATAACAAACCTACTAAGCTATCCGAAGTTAGTGTTTCTGAGGAAATATTTTGAACTCCCTATTTAATTTATTTGATTGTTATATAAATTTTCCTTAATTTTATTCCATCTTGAGATGGCTTTTGAAATTTACTTTCCCTAGGGAATTATCCAGTACATGTAAAATTTCAATTTTATTGTCATAAAATTATGCATGCCCTAAATATATGTTTAGTTGCTCATACATCCAAAATTCTTCCCCCTTTTTTGTCCCTTAGATAAGTAATTTGTAATCTTATTCTCTTGCTTATTATTTTCCTTGATTAATTTGAGCTGGTAAAGTGTCTTTCATTAGTTCTCTCAAAAACCAATCTTTGAAAAAAAAAAACAATCTTTGGTTTGGCATATACATTCTATAGTATGTCTGTTTCTAACCTCATTAATATTTATGTTTATTATTCTGCTTATTTTATATTCTTTTATTTTCTCTGTTGGTTTTTTTCTTATTCTTTAAATAAATTAAATGTTTAGTTTATTAACATTCAACCTTTATATTTTATATGAATATTCAATATTATACATTTTCCCTCAAGTACTACTTTAGAAGCTTCACTCACACTGAGATGTGAGTTTAACAATTGTCTACTTGAATATTTTCTAATTTCAATATCTTTAATCCATTAGTTATTTAGAAGTGTTTGTTTTTATTGTTTCCAAACATATGTACTTTTTCTTGTAGTTCATTTATTGTAAATTTCTAAATAAATTATGTTCAGAAAATATGAAATGTATGGAAGCTGGCTTAATAATTTTGAATGCGGTATTTTTAAATTAAAAAGTTGCATGTATGATTAAAACAAATGAGAATTCTACTAATTTGGTTGCAATGTTCTTTATGTCACTATTATACACAAGAGAAAATGTACTTATAAATAAAGAAAAATTAACTTCTTTATTGTTTAATTCATTATTTTTGAGGTAGTTGTTGCTTACAGAGAAAACAATCCTAGTAATGCAATCACAAATTGATGATAATGGACCCCCCCAAAAAATCTATCTTCCTCTGTGGCACCAGACTTAATGATTCAATTTTACTTAATATATAGCATGAAAGTTTCATAATACATTGTATTACAATTTCTCTATTGAGTCTCATTCTCTGTATTTTTAGAATTTTTTTATACTTTACTTTCATCCCCAATAGAACTCAATGACAAGGTAAATAATAGCTGATCTCTTTAAGATAAATTAGAGGCTTCCCAAAATATGTCAGCATTGTCAGACAAATGTTTGTAGCTAATTTTGGTTACTGTTATTTTTTAAATTATCATAATGTTCTTGTACTCTAAGAATATTTGTTACCCAAACTGGTTTATATATTTGAAATATATTGTATTTTAAGACCAAATCATTTTGTTTCACTCTGAGTAGATACTGTTACTAGAGACCAAAAGTGAAGCTACAAATAAGATAACAAAACTGTCACAGAATGACTCTTGTCATTTCAGCTGTTGGTGAGTCTCAAAAGTAGTTCGTTATGATATCTGAACCACTTAATACTCAGTTAATATCAGTTATTCTCACCCTGTTGCTTTTTGGACAGACTATTGATCAGTGTGCCAGAAAAAATATAATCAATACAACTCAGAGCAATACTGTGTCATTGCATGTGAACTTCTCAAATTTAAAAACATTCACTAAAATTCCCCTTTCTATATGTCCTCCTTGTTCTTGACATGATCATGAATGTTAGAATCAGCATAAAAATACAATTTGGGTTTGTTTGAACAATAATAACTTATTTTGGCAAGCAATGTTTTATTTAATACATTTTATTCAATACATTTTCTTATGTATTGTATATGCAAGTTTCTCCATGAAGGAAGATAAGAAATGAGAGATGAGTTTGGACTTCAATTAGCTGATTTTGAATTAGATAATATAGAGCAATTATAAATAATGGAGGCATATCATCTTGGGCAAAGATATTATTCTTTAATCATCACATGTATCTAAGAAGCCAGGAATTCATGAAGAAATACACTAGAGAAAATTTGATTTACTTCTGAATACTTCTCCCTGCTTAAAGGAAACCAGTCTCCGTCATATACTATATTGAAAAACTGAAGATATTCTTGCTCTTTCTGTGGTGTGTGTATTTAACAGATCCATACATACAAATCTCCCACTATACTTGAACTTGCAATGAGATACACTGCATTATTTTTCAAAATATGTTGTGCCTATTCCTGAGCTTTTGAAAGTCAATTTTTACTATGTGGCTTTCCTTGGGCCATAAAATGTGAGTGGCAGTTAGGAGTGTGTTCCCAAGAAGAACCTTAAGAGTCATCGTGTTTCAAGCCTACTCTTTACTCTTTCTTCCCAGAGATCAAGAATGGCCCAGACAGAGACTAATCCAGCTGCCTGAGCCCCTAAGTGAAAACACATGGAGCTGATCCACAGTTGGCCTTCAGTGGATATGTAACAAATAGATGACTACAAGGCATTGCCCATTCTTCCCTCTTTATTTATTTATTTATTTATTTTTTACTTTTTAACATGTTTATTTATTTATTTTTGAGAGAAAGAGCTCAGGGGGAAAGGCAGAGTGAGAGACATAGATTGCACTGTCATTACAGAGCCCAATGCAGGGCTCAAACTCACAAACCATCGTATCATGAGCTAAGCCAAATTCAAGAGTTGGACATTCAACTGACTGAGCCTCCCAGGTGCCTCATTCTTCCTTATTTTAATAGGAATATTTATTGCAGTTACCTTCCCAGCATTACAAATTGGGTGTCCAGATGATGTAACTTGTCATTTTAGTTCATAAATCTCTAGATCAGGAGAATCCTCATCCAAAACCAATGTAGAGACTATTCTGAGACCTTGGACTTTAAGCCTGGTGCTGTGATGGATAAGACTTTTAAGTTATCTCTCTTGGGAAGGAAGTGGGGATGTTTTATATGCGGTAAATGAATATATGCGATGATGAGAATAAATTGCGGGAAAATATATTATTGTTTAAGTTATTTACTGTCCTTTCCCAGTGGATGATGGGTCATGAATTTGCTTTAGTTATTGGAATGAGTACAAGCAGTAAACATCATTTCTAAACAGAAGCTTAAAGATCCATCATGTGGTACTACCACACTTCCTTTTCCTTCTGTCACAAACAAAAGCACTATCTTACTTAGACTGCTATAACAGCAGAGGATTTAGAATGAAGCTATGAGCAGCAATACTACAGGAAGCATGGATCAGTAGGAGTGAAAAGCAAATATTCTTTGTAAGATGTTAAGATTGTGGGATTATTTATTAATTGCAACATAAACTAAGCTGTATTACAAATGCATGAAGTAATCAAAACCCAGTATTTGAGGAGGGAATTATCCCTTCCAGATGTGAATTAAGGATTCAGCCTTGAGAAGATCACAGATAGAATATCAAGATGCATATTTCACTTTCCAGTTTTGTCTCTCTTATGTTTGATACTCAGCTGATCATGGCTACATGGACAATTTTAGCATGAAAAAGATTCAGAGAATTCTTTTCCTCCACATGTCTTCCCATTCTTTTTCATTGTTTATTTGACCTTTCTAAAAATCTCATTTTAACTTTACCCACATATTCCCATAGGCAAAACTTGGCTAAATACCTGACCCATGCATCCCATAAAACAAATAATAGGACGATATTTACAGAGAGCAAAGAACATTTAAATGATCGCCAGCCATTTTTTTTCCAGTGGAAACCTAGAAAGATATATTATTCAATAATATATGTTGTTTTGCTAATCTAAAAATATAATTTGAGTCATGATAACAGCCATAGTTTGTAGAGGGATATTTTTAGGACATCTTAATCAGATAATCATATTAATCTTCTCATAATCAGTAAGGTATACCTGTTAGTATTTTGATTCTAGTGCATGAGGATACAATATGTAATAAAATCATTTTTCCATAAAAATTAGTGTATTACTGCAGTTCTCTAAATGTATAAATGATGTGGAAAAAAACCAAAATGTATTTTTCAAAGATTTTATATTTCTCTCATCAAAAATATACCATAAGAATATAATATGTGTAGTAAACAATGTTAAATGCTAGGGGTTTGATATGATATTTGATAGATTTTGTCCTTAAGAAATCCCTAGCATCTTTGTGGGTAGAAAAAAATCACTGTTCAAGGGGAAAAATGTTATGACCTAAGTCACAGAACAGTTTCAATGTCAAGTATTTGGTATGGATGGAAAATTCCACAAATTTCAAAGTAATAACCAATCTCCAAGTACAGGAAGAGTGAGTAAGATTTTATGGAGGGAATAGAATTAAGCTCTATTTGAAGATTGGGTAGGGTATAGACAAACAAAGTAAGAGATAACAGCTTTTTTGAAAGAAAGAACTTGAAAATAACATGACCATTACAGTTTTAGGGAAACTCAAAGACCTTCTTTAGCTAGGACAGATCATCTGTAAAGAGGAAGAATGAAAGATATGGAGGCTACTGAAGATTTTTATAAAGGGGGTGACTCCTAAACCAATATGAATGTAAAGGAGACTTTATTCTGATGTTATTACACAGGAGAGATCAACAAGGTTTGGTGACAGAAAAAAAAGATCAGTAAAGAAGGTGTACCCAATGATCACCCCCAGAGTGTTAGTCTTCTTAAATGGTGATAAAACAAATATGTAACAAGTGTATTTCAAGTGAAACAGTAGAGGGACACCTGGGTGGCTCAGTCAGTTAAACGTGCAACTTCAGCTCAGGGCATGATCTCATGGTTCGTGGGTTCGAGCTCCTAGTTGGGCTCTGCGCTGACAGCTCAGAGCCTGGAGCCTGCTTCAGCTTCTGTGTCTCCCTCTCTCTCTCTCTGCCCTTCCCCTACTTGTACTCTGTCTCTCAAAAATGAATAAATGTTTAAAAAAAAAAAAAACAGTAGGTTGATGCAATGGGACAGGTAGAGGAAGAATAGTTTTAAGTTCATGATGCTTTGAGTTGACGATGCTAATGGGTTATTCAAATAGAGGTGTAGAGTTTAATTTTATACAGAGGAGAATAATTTTGAGTAAGTCAGACTTTAAGTATAGTTTTGGGAGTCATTATGCAGAATCATGTATAGAAGTGAACACCAAAAGGGTAAATAAAATACGGGGCTCGAACTCAAGAATCTTGAGACTGTGACCTGAGCTGAAGTCGGATGCTTAACCAACTGAATCACCCAGGCACCCCTAGAATCTTCTGTTTAGCCTTGGTTTTCCTGACTTTCCCGATATTGTGAATGAGTGTTTTAGTCTAAATAGGTCTTTTAATCTAAAGCATTGTGCTCTTCAGTGTGGAAAATTCCCTGCATTATTTCTTTGACTATTTTTACCTATTCTTTCTTTCTCAGATACCAGTTTAGATGGAAATTTGACCTCCTGCTTTAATTATCTGCATTTCTAATTTGCTAATAATATTTCTTGATTTTCTTTGTCATATATATTTCTGGGATATTTCTTTATCCTCTTCTTCCAACGATTCCATTTAATTTTATTTCAACCCTCATACTTAACATTTGTTTAAAAAAAAGAGACAACAGTCCCAAATGGAGTCACTGTGTTAAGCCCCATGTCACCAAAGTGAGACTTAATACCTAACCTAAATGCATCTTCAGCCTCTCCCAGGAATGTAACTTAACTGGTCAAGCTGAGATTACTTGGTCAACACTAATGAGATAATTCATTCCATAGACCTATTCAGTTCCCCTTAAGGGGGGACCTTGACTGAAACAATGTATGCTCCTAATAATTTCCATTTTACACTCCCTTTCTGTCTCTAAGAACCTCTCCTTTTCTATATCTTACCAGAGCTCCTTCCTCTTCCCCAGTAGGATGCTGCCCAATTCTGCCCAATTCATGAATTCTTGAATAAATATAATTAATTTCTAAATTTACTTAGTTGATTTTTGTTGTTTAATGTATTTAAACAATTCTTCCTTATGTTCTAATTATTTCCTTGTTGTTGCATCTTACTCTTATTTTTGCTGTGTTTTGTTTTGCTTAGTGGAGATACAATATCTTCCTCAATCTCTCCATGGCTACAAATGTAAAATTTAGATTTAAAAAAATTTTCCTTTGGTCCCTAAATTAGCACTACTACACCAAATTCATCTTGCATGCTTCTTTCATTTTACAAAATTTTGTCTAAAACCTGGAGATTTTCAGTTGTAAGAATGAGACAGTAAAAAGCAGAGTGTGACTTCTGAGTGTGACTGTTATTCTCAAGAGGATGAGGACCTCATACTTTGGGACTCCACAACAAAATGTTCCGAGGCTCTCATGTCCATCCTAATGATCTTAGTTTTCATCAAAGAGTTCATTCAGTTTATTTAGTGATGAGTGAGTGGTGTTAAATGTCTGGAATGGAGAAAGGTGATTAGTCAATCATTCCATCTATTGATTTATAATTAATCCCCATCCCCATTTTTGTCCCCATTCTTTTTTTTCAATGTTTATTTTATTTATTTTGAGAGAGGGAGAGAGAGAGAGAATAAAAGAGCATGTGAGCAGAGTAGGGGTAGAGAGAGAAAGGGGAAGAGAGAGAATCCCAAACAGGCTCCACACTGTCAACACAGAACCCGACTCAGGGATTGATCTCATGAACAGTGAGATCATGACCTGAGCCAAAGTCAACAGTCAGACGTTTAAGCAACTGAGCCACCCAGGCACATTTCATGCCTATCTTTACTTAGCATGCCAAACCCCTTCTGCCACCCCAGGATCCACAAAATCTGCTATCCTCTTTGCGATAGGTTCCTACTCACTCATCCTAGCCTGCAGCTTTGATTTCACCAGTAACTATTCCTCATTTTCTATTGGTATATCTTAGGAATGTTGAATTTTTTTTCCCCTTGGTAATCAACTCCTTTTCTTCGGCTTTGTGAATTTGAATCCTTTTTATTCCATTAATACCATTTTGGTGGCATCTCAGGAGGGAAGAAAGAAATATATTTTCTTTCACATTCATCCAGAAATACACAATTTTCATTAATAATTTTTTAAATGGTAAAAATAAAATGAATGATGATTTAATTGACCTTCCTGGAATGGAAGAAAGATATTTTGGCAAAATACATGACTCAGCCTTACAGGCCAAGATAGATCTAGAGTGCCTAGAACATCACAAATCCTTGATAGTTATGTTTCATCTGGTAGGGGTTTAATAATTTTTCAACCTTATTTTAGACTAAGTAAAGCAAATTAGTAAGGAACGAGTTTCTTTTCATTTTGCACATGTTTAAGGCACTATGTCTTCTATAGTATATCAAAAGCAATATTTCCATGCGTGACTAAAATCTGCTGTAGCATAGTTTCTTTTCTTGATGACTACCAGGGTACATTAGGATTATATAACTGATGTCTATATAGGCAGCTTTCAAAATTGAGTGCTTAGGATCTTCCTGTCTTTATTCTTTACCCTGCTATTCCCTTTGTTAAATGTGGATTTGAATATGCATTATAAAATAGTGTAAAGTTTAAGGGAGCCTGGGAGGCTGAGTGGTTAAACGTCCAACTTTGGCTCAGGTCATGATCTTACAGTTCATGAGTTTGAGCCCCATGTTGGGCTCTGCTCTGACACTGCAGAACCTGCTTTGGATCGTCTGTCTCCCTCTCTCTCTCTGCCAGTCTCCTTATCAGTCTCTCTGTCTCAAATATAAATAAACATTTTTAAAAACTAGTGTAAGGCTTAATGACTGTCATTGATCTCTAGTCTAGTTCCATGCCTGCCACTCCCAGATGTACACCTGAGAGTTGTTAAATGCTAAGGGGTAAGTAGTTCTGACACACCAGGCTGCTGTTATATGACTCTTTTTGTAGATAGATAGTTTTCTCTGTCTGCATTTCCTTCACTTGATGCTTCACACTGCTCCCCACTGTTCCCCCCACTGTTTGAACAGTTCTATGTTCAAACTTCAACTCAGGAATCATGGTACCACTTTCCTCTCTGCCCCTCTCCCCCAATAGGACATCCCACGAAACAACTCCAGTGGCTTCCTCTAACCCTCTGCACCTCCCAGGGCTCCTGTGCAAGTCGAGTCAATGTTCCTACCACATGGCCGTGAGTATCTGTTTATTTGTAGTTAGACACTATAACACAATGGATCTAATAGTTGATGCATATTAAAATTATTATTATTTTTAAATTAAGACAATCACCCTCTACTGGGAGGGGGCCCATAAGGTTTTATAGCTCTCCAAGAGATTTAAAATGCACACAGGGTGAAGAAACACCACTATTAGGCCTCAAGAATAAGAACATGTTTTATTTATCTTGGAAACTTGAGCCCCTGATACAGTGTCTGATACAGAGAGATTAAGATATTAAAAGGATATGATATCAGCACATCAAATTTTATTAAAATTAAATGACTTTAAAGTATATTTTAATATTTCAAAACACTGAAAATAAAGTTATATTTTTATCAAGCAATTCAGTTTCATGTTTAGAAAATACTTCTAAAGAGGGTGACTGAGTGGCGTAGTTGGTTAAGCAGCTGCCTTTGGCTCAGGTCATGATCTCACAGTTTGTGAGTTCGAGCCCCACATTGGGCTCTATGCTAACAGCTCAGAGCCTGGAACCTGCTTCAGATTCTGTCTCTCCCTGTCTCTCTGACCCTCTCCCTCTCAAACTCTGTCTCTCTCTCTCTCTCTCTCTCTCTCTCTCAAAAGTAAATAAACATCAGAAAAAGTTGATAAAAAAAGAAATTCCTCTAAAAATTATTTAATAATGATCCACACTAATCAATCCATGAAGAAACTATTATATACAAATAAATGTAATTATACCTATCCTCATATGTGTATATTGCTCTACAGATAACTAGCAATGCACAAAACTAGACACAAATATACATATATACCCAGAGTGATAAAGCTAGATTCTAAATTACATTCTGGTATTGGGAGGGTTCATTAATTGGGGACTAAAATCATTTTCAGAAATTAAATAAGACTGCTGTGAAACATGATTTCAAAGAAGCTGATCAAAACTAAGTAGATATTAAGGCATATTGTCATACAGGATTAGTTATATCTTACCATCACATTGTTAAAATAAAAAGAAAGAGAAGGAAAAAAGAGGGACAGAAAAAAAATACCAAACAAAATAGATCTCATCCTGAATTTCAAACTAGAGATTAGCACTGCAGATAGACAGAGTTTTGCTAAAGAAACCATTAGCACAGAGCTTTGGATTCTATTGCCTGGCACTGACTTTGAGAGCAAAACTTCCTATGGATAAACTGATAGATTGATAGCTTTATTCCATACAGAAAGCATATCTTCAGAAATAGTTTTAATTCAAAAGAAAAGGAGAATGTTTTGCTTGTTTTTGTTACTGCTGTCAGAAGCCATCTCAGAAGTGTCTGGATAATAGAGATTGTTATGGTTTATATTTTAGGTTATAAAGACAGAATTCAGCACCCTTCTCTGAGAGAATCTAGTGTAGATAATTCTTTATAAAAGTTAATTTATAACATATTAGGTCACAGATTCGATTTTAGAAAAAAAAATGAAAATTGAATATTTGGTAAATGCAGCATGAATTACCTGAAAACTCAATACAAATAACTTGGTAACCATTTCAGCAGTTTGCAACCTAACATAAGTGTCATGTGTGTGAATACTCCTTTTAAAAAAGGAGCCATCAATTTAATTAAATAGTTAGTTAAATAAAAGGCAGCTGTATTTGTCCTCACCCAAGTCTTAATAACGACATCATGTGGTAGTTTAGCCAAAGAAAGACCTATTCAGCCTCATTTAAAAAACAATCCCCAAAGGGTATCCTTTCCATGAGAACAGGAGAGTAGCTTTGACCTGGCTAACCAACCAAATACTTTTACAAATGCAGTACAATTTTCAAGGAACAAAAAGGCATTTGAAGGCGTTTATGATAGCAGGCATGTGCCTTCCGTTCAGTGCACAAATATTTGGGCATGACACATGTCAGAGAAAAATGCACTGTAGACAGTTAAACAGATAAGGGCTACTTCATCAAGAATAGTGCAATAGGGAAGAGAGATTGAACCCAACTGTACCAAACCAAAAGGCGGGAGAAATTTTAGCACTGGATGACTTGTGCAAAAGTACTGGAGAATGTTAAGTGGGAGACTCGTCAGTGTGATTAGGTCATCTGTGTTTGCTAATTGTCACTTATCAAAGTTAGGCTCCTAAACTCACAGAGATTGGGAGAAAGGAGGATGGACGAACGTCTCTCCTTCAATGATTACCTTTTAATGGGATGGTTCCCAGATCCTTGAGAAAGATATTTCTAGGATATGAAACTGTCAAAGAACTGGAAGATTTGTATCACAAAGGGACAGGGAGAGAATTTATAACTGACATTTATTAAAGTAAGTGGTCTAAGAAAAGGGAGGTCAGGAGCCGACAGTCAGGAAGAAACCTGTGTAAAATTTAGTCAAGATGAGGCAAATATTTAGGCAGTCTTGGTTAGACATAAAGCTGAAAGATTAGCTTTCAGGTTGCCAAGCATCTGCCACTATTACATATCAAAGATGAGCACTTCCAGAAACACACAGTAAGCATGGGGAACTGGCTGGTTCAAATCCTGTCTTTCCCACTTACTAGCTGTTGAGTCTTAAGCAGTATTGATCTTGTTAAAATGGGAAAAAAAAAATCATATATTTAAAAAAAATAATGGCAGCATTTTCCCCAGGTAAGAATCTTGTTTTATTAACCCCCATGTCTTGATTAGGACATTTAGATTACAGATAAATAAACCCCAGTGCTGGGAGACCTTGAAAAGAACCAAGCAAAAGCAAAAACCTTTTGCATCATAAATAAAAAGTATTTTGTTATTTCCTTTAAGGATAGATGATGGGAGGAATGTCTTGAACAGGAGAAAAAGAAGCAAAGTCAGAGGAAAATGGAGAGAAGGTCCAGAACCCTGCCAGAAGCATGGAACCTAAAGAGAACAGCGGCTGGTAAGAAAGTTCTGGGGGTAAGGAGGACAGAAGGACTTTGAAGAACAGGCATGTCGAGCAATCAAATTTAAATTGTTTGTAGTTCTGGGAAGAAGTCTCTCCTTTGTTTCTCCCTAATGCCCTCAGTCAAGTCCTGCTACACACAGCTGTCCTCTGAGAGTGCTACTTCAGGGGACTCAGTGAGAAAGAGGTAAAGGAGAAGTCATATTATGTGAGAGAAAAGAGAGAGAGAAGATTCAACATGAATACGAAAGCACAGGGGATTTAGCACCACCCGAACCCCACTCCCAGCCTCTTCAGAACTAGCATCGGGTGACAGCTGTAAAATGCAAAGTCAAGGCAGTAAAAGTGACTATTACCTGAAAAGCAGCACCCAAGACACTCAGGCAGCTGACACTTGGGTGATGTGAAGACTGTAACTGTAATGTCTTGGGAAGGATTAATGTGGAGATTTAAATAGACAATGCAGGTGCCTGATGTGTAGTAATGATGACCAATTGTTATTATTAGCTACTATAAGTGGAATTAAGAAAAAATAGCAGTATCCATTAATAAGATACTAAAGATCGTGGATCGAGTTCTTTAGGTGAGATTGCATAAAAGGTTTTTTTATTGTACATTTCCACAAAAACTTGCAATAAGGTCTGAATTTTAAGGGTATATACTGAATAACATGCTAAAATTGTTGTAGATACAAATATAGAATGCAATTTCTACCATGGCCAGTACACATCAAAAGTAGATTTTGCACTCTTGGGTTTTGAGCAGATACTTATGTTTCAGCATAAGTACACGTTTCAGTCAGTCACCAAAACTAAGGATTTAAATATATTATACCATAGTTCCTACAGAGGTCATTAGAGCTCAGCTCCATTCTCAACTCCTTGCTTTTGAACAGTTTGAATGCAGATTTTGAAGATTTTTTAGCAGTAAGAGGTACAGCTTATTGATTCCTTCATAACTGGCATTATGGTTACACATATATTTAATTTCTTATTCATGTATTCATTATTTCAACAGTTACTGAGAACTAACTGTATTTAATGGGCAGATTTAATACCTATCCTCAAGAAATGTATAACCTAGTTGGAAAGACTATCAATCAAATATTTTAAAAATAGCCTAGACTGTCTTTTCAGACATTTGCATTTGTTTGGCTCTTTGTTTTGCAAAATATAAACTACCTCTAGATTTTCTCCCAAGAAGGCATTGATTCCTATAATGTTCCTGCTAATATGGTCTTCTGAAAGACTAGGTTTGAGACTCTTCCTGGATCTTAAGGAAAATCTTTCTGTTAGCAAAAGGGAATTCTCAGGAAAAAATTGAACACCCTGTAGGTCATACATATAAGTACACAAGCCATCATTTCATCACACAATACTTGCTGTTGAGATCATTTAAAAGACAATAAATCAGAAAAGATGAAGTGCCACTTGTACAAAGGTTTCCGTTATTCAAGAAACAGGTATTAACTTGCTGATTTTTGTCTAATAGGTTGTTCTATACAATCTATATATGCTATTAAGTTCTGTACTGTTGAACTTTACTAATTTTAATTTAATGACATTCATCTAACAAAATGAATACAAGGGGCCTATATTTAAATTTCCACTGAGAACAAGGCCTATACCTAACTATAGTATGTAGTACTCCTGATTTATTTTACTTATTTCAAGGTTCTATATACCTTATAAAGATTTAGTATCAATTTTTAAATATTAATTTCTATGTCTTAAATATTAATTTCTATCATTGAAAATATATAAATAAGTTAGAAAGTTAATATTTTGCATAACAATTATAAGGATGTTTTCTCTACAAGGGAAAATAAGTTTTTTTCTAACTTTGGGTGAATGTCAACATTTGTTAAAGGTGTCATTAATGAATTTCCCCTCTTCTTCAATTCCTCCAGCTATTCATCAGCCTTGAGGAATGAGTGTGCTTTAACAGCAATAGACTAAAACAGAATATGCTAAAAAAAAAAAAAAAAAAAAAGTGAATATAAGAACACGTGAAAGCCATAAGGTGTAGAAGCAAAGATAAAATATCATCTTTCTGGAAAGAAAAAGGCAAAATAATTCAAGAGAAGACAAGTAGGGAAAAGGAATAGCAAGTTTAAGATTAAAAAATGAAATGCATCATGCATATAAATGTATGTATCAGAAAATGGGATGGCAGAACTCTCGAATGCTTGATCTTCAAAAACAGCAAAAAGAAATTAAAAGTTAAAACGGAAAGAGGGGCACCCAGGTGACCCAGTTGGTTGAGCATCCAAATTAGGCTCAGGTCATGATCTCACAGTTAATGAGTTCCAGCACCACATCAGGCTCTGTGCTGACAGCTCAGGGCATGGAGCCTGCTTCAAATTCTATGTCTCCTTCTCTCTCTGCCCCTCCTCAGCTCTCTCTCTCTCTCTCTAAAATAAATAAACATTATTTTTTAAACAGAAAGAAATAAGGCAGTTTGCTTTAGATCATATACTCATTTAAATTGTCTGCTGGCTCCATTTTCTAGGTTCAAATTTTCAGGGGACAAATCTATTAAAGAGTTTTATAAGGTCTCCCTGGGTTTATTGTAATGGATTTCCAACATTTTTAAGAAAAGTTGAGAGATAGTTGGATCAAGTTATTATTTTTAAATTATGTATGTAGGTACATGGATGTGTGTGTATGTTGTTTTTCCCTGAAGATGCTCATTTTAAAATATTTCTATTGCTTATCTTTAAAAATCACAATAAGACAAGTACTTGTCTTCTTATTTTAAAAATTAAAAGTCTCAGGAAGACAGTTATCAATTAAATTGGCCAAAATAATTACAGACCTAACAGTTGAGAGGACTGTTAGAATTCAGACAATCTACTGTCAAAATCCCCTCTTTTCTTTACTAGTATAAAACAGACTCAAAAGAAAAACATCTGTCTCTGAAATTTCTTTTCATTTTTTTAATGTTTTAATGTTTTATTTATTTTTGAGAGAGAGACAGACACAGCATGAGCAGGGGAGGGTCAGAGACAGAGGGAGACTCAGAATCCGAAGACAGGCTACAGGCTCTGAGCTAGCTGTCAGCATAGAGCCCGACGCAGGGCTTGAACCCACTAACCATGAGATCATGACCTGAGCCACCCAGACGCCCCTGAAACTCATTTTCAACATATGCATGGCTTTACAATTTTACTGGATATTAAAACTTCAATATTTCAAACTATTTTTCTCTCTTGTAAAATTACTAAAAATTTTTGCAATTCACTGATTCATTTGTGTAGAAGCAAATTATTGAAGATTAAAAGAAAGCATTATCATTTTAATAGTATTTTAGTCCATGTCAAAATAGAACTAATATTGCAAATAATGGGGTGCCTGTGTGGTTCAGTCGGTTGAGTATCCAGCTCTTGATGTCACCTCTGGTCATAATCCCAGGGTCATGTGATTGGCCCCCACATTGAGCTCCATGTTGAATATGGAGCCTGATTAAGATTCTCTTTCTTTCTCCTGCCCCTCTCCATCAATAATGCTCTCCCTCTATGTATATTTATATTGCAAATAATATATCAATCCTCCATGCATTCTATAAAATCATAGAAAAGAAATATGAGAGTTTAAAATATCTGCAGAGTCCAAATCATTGAAAAATCAATGTTAGGACTGAATAGACTTATGACCTTTTGAGATATAAAACAGAATTCATTAATCTTTAACTATGAAATGATATAATTTTTAAGATAATGAAACAGACACCCATCTCTTCATTGGAACCCATGTATAAAAGGAAAATCAGGCATTAATCCCTACCAAGATTAAAATGTTAATTATAGAAAAATTAATTAGTTATGAAAAAATATTGTCTATACACATGTAATTTGACAGCAATGCTTGAATCCTGTTTAAAGCAAATATTCTTACTCAGAAATTTGGTTTTCTATGGTATTCATCATTGACTCAAAAGGGTGCATTCATTCATTCATGAAAAGTAATTTGCAGCTGAAACGACTTTATTTAGTGTGTGGTTTTTCTGGAGGAAAATGTACCCAATTTCAAAGACCCTTTAAAATCGCAAACTATGGCTAAAAGCTGAAAATATAGGTTTAGACTTTAGTGTGGGCAATAAAGAATATTCTGGGAACTGGCACCCAAACATGCAATTAGCCAACAGTGGTTCCTTACATCTGATATCAAATACAGTATTACCAAACTGTTCAGAAAAGTAGACTCCATCTCTCACGATTGCTCCAAATTACATCAGTGGTAAAGAATATTAAAGGGGAATATAGAAAAGTTCTGCAAATATAAAAAAAAAAGAAAGGTTCACAGGGGCACCTGGGTGGCTCAGTCAGTTAAGGGTTTGACTTTGTCTCAAGTCATAATCTCTTGGATTGTGAGTTGGAACCCCATATTGGGCTCTGTACTGACAGCTCAGAGCTAGACCTGCTTTGGATTCTGTGTCTCCCTCTCTCTCTCAAAAATAAATGTTTAAAAAAAAAACTTCCTCCCCTGCTCTCGCTCTGTCTCTCTGTCTCTCAAAAATAAACGTTTAAAAAAACTTAAAAAAAATAAAATAAAGAAAGGATCACAAAATTTTACACCTGGCAGAACAGTACTTTCCTTCATGAGGATAGTTTTAGTGAAATATTGGAAAAGAAGACTATATATCAGTGTGTTAAATAAATGAAAGAAGAAAATCAAGATCAAGAAACTAGGCTCTTAAAAAACAGAAAGTAGACTCTTATCTAAATTTTTTTTTGTAAAGATAAAGAGTGACATAGGGCAGAAGTTAGAGGAAGATTAATCAGTTACCTGAAATGGATACAATAGAATATTACCTATTCATAAAAAAAGAAGCACTAATACATGGCTCAGCATAGATAAAACTTGGGAATATTATGCTAAATGAAAGGAACTAGTCATAAAATACCACATATTGTATAATTCCTCTAGTATGAAATGTTTGGAATAGGCATTTTTTGAGACAGATAGTAGATTAGTGTTTCTATGTCTAGAAGGATTGGGATGAAATAAGGAGTGACAGCTAATAGGTCTACGATGAAGTTTGGGGGATGAAAATGTTTTATAAGTGATTGTAGTGATGGATACACAACTCAGTTAAGGTACTAAGTACCAGCGAATTGTATACTGCACATGGGTGAACTGTATGGTGAGTTATATCGTAAGAAAACTTTCAAAAAAGGTTAGTTATAAGGAATCTTAAAACAGTTAAATTCTAAAAGGCTTAAAATACTTTAGTGAGGGGCTCAGTCGGTTAAGCATCCAACTTCGGCTGCGGTCATGATCTCACAGTTCATGGGTTCTTGCCCTGTGTCGGGCTCTGTGCTGACAGCTAGCTCCAAGCCTGGAGCCTAATTCAGATTCTGTATCTTCCCCTCTCTCTGACCCTCCCCTGCTCATGCTGTCTCTCTCTCAGAAATACATTTTTTAAAACACATTAAGAAAACTAAAACACTTTAGTGAAACTTTTTGGACTAGATCAAATTCAAAGTCATTTTTTCTCAGACTCTCATTCTGATTCACTTATGTACCTGAGTGAGAAAAATACAGCATTTATATTAATGTACTGTTATACCTACATTAATGTATTTGCTCATATTTGGAAGTCTATGTGGTCCAACTTCAGCAGTTTGATAATGGTTGTGACTATTTTCCAGCTTACAACCTACTTTAAGTTTGGGTGTTCTGTCAAAAATTTGTACATCCATGGAAATGTTTTATGCATGTTTAAATCATTTGATAACAACAAAAATGTTCAACCCAAATTTCCCACAATATCTCAGGCAACTTATAATTTGGATTTATTATATAATATGAACCTCTGTTAGCCAATGATTCAACAATTCCCTCACTAATTTCTTCAAAAAAAATCTTTTTTCTTTTTTCAATTTTTTATTTAAAAAATAATGTTTTTTTGGTTGTTTATTTAGTGATTTATTTAGAGATAAAGTTAGTCGGGGTGGGTAGAGAGAGGGAGAGAGAAGGCAGACTCTGTGTTGCCAGCTCAGAGCCTGACATGGGGCTTAAACTCATTCACCATGAGATCATAACCTGAGCCTAAATCAAGAGTTAGACTTTTGGGTTACCTGGGTCACTCAGTCAGTTAAACATCTGACTTCAGCTCAGGCTATGATCTCATGGTTTATGGGTTCGAGCCCTGCATCCTGCTCTGTGCTGACAGCTCATAGTCTGCAGCCTGGAGCCTGCTTGTGATTCTGTGTCTTCCTCTCTTTCTGACTATCCCCCACTCACTCTCTATCTCTCTAAAAAAATAAATAAATACTAAAATTTTTTAAAAAACCATTGGACAGTCAACTGACTGAGACATCCAGGTAGCCCTAAAATTATTTTTTCAAAAAAAGTTGTACATACATTTATATATACATGTGATGTTCTGATATATATATATATATATATAGTGAAGTGCTTACTATACTCCAGCTAATTAACATTCCACATCCTCACATATTTACCTTTCACTATGATGAGAGTACCTGAAATCTCTCAGAGAATTTCCAGTATACAATAAAGTATTATTGACTAAGGCCATCATATTGTAAACTAGATCTACTTCAATTGAGAATTTTTCCAAGAAAATGTATTCACTTATGCAATCTGTTCCTATTTCAGTGTCTCGAGGTGAAAATACTACATTTAAAGAGCCCAAGCATGAGAGAAGTAGGTGGGAAAACTGTATGGAAAAGTTTAAAGAAAATAATTAGGTCTTAAGTTACAGAGACTTGTTGTAGCTGTCAATAACTTTTATAAATTCTTGCTTTGCTTCCACATACCCTTACGGTTTCAAGAACTTGCCCACATCACTTTTTCCATTGTTTTTATTACATTGCTTTCTTTAGAAGGATTTTCAAGGTTATCACTAAAACTTCCTTTTGGAACAGCCCAAATATCCACATTATTTATTAGATTTCATTGAATAAGGAAGCACTTACTTAAGAATGAAAGAACTCAAAGTTTCTAAAAAGAAAATTAAAAGGTCAAAATATATTGCCCTCCTTTCCTGTTCAAGATACCTCCTGAGAGCAAAGAGCAGTGGTTTAGCCCCTCTAAATATAGTCTACATTCATTGCAAGCTAAAGCCAATTTTGCATTATTATTGGTCAAGGTGAAAGTGAGTCATTGTCTATCTTTATACTATGTGAAGAAGATGAAAAAGAACATGATTAATAGTAGAAGTGAAATTTCAAATAGGTTTTGTGTCCAGTAAAGAGAGAATAATGCCTTTTAAACTCCCTCTTGCTAAAATAGTTACCCACTCTTTGCAACTTAGTTTACATCCATTATTTTATTTAAATTCAAATTCAAATTTTAAAAAACTTTTTTGTTCATATAACTGGTGCGAATAACTCCGTTGGGTATAAGCACAGTCAGCACTCAGACATTTTAACAATTACCTACCAACACCCCACACACTGTAATGGCAAAGAGCCAGGAAGGGTAGAGCAGCTACCACACCTAAGTACCAGAGTGAGCCCTCAAGTCCAACCAGGCTCCAACAAAGCCATTGTCCCTGTTATATGCTGTCACCATGGAAACTTGGTCCTGCTTAAGCAGGGGCACACAGTGCTACTCTAATTCCTAACCACTCACATCCATGCACAAGTCTCAAAGTTTCCTCAAACATTCCCCTCTCTCAGCACTGACATAAGTCTAGAGTCCCATGGTTGACTTCCCAAGGTAACAGGTTTTTTTGTAAAGCATATTTAGATTCTACAGTGTACCCTCTCGAGGTGAAAGTTGGCACAAGAAAACAGTCAGCACTTGCTAGAATAATTCCGACCAGTGTTGGAGCATCAATGTCCTTGTTCCCTTCTCAAGAATCCACCAAACAAGGGGCACCTGGGTGGCTCAGTCAGTTAGGTGGCCAACTTCAATCTCACAGTTTGTGGGTTCGAGCACTTGTGTGGGCTGTGTGCTGACAGCTCAGAGCCTGTATACAGATTTTGTGTCTCCCTCTCTCTCTGACCACCTTCCCCCACCTTCTGTCTCTCTCTCTCTCTCTCTCACTCTCTCTCTCTCACTCTCTCTCTCAAAAACAAATAAAAACATTTTTAAAATTAAAAACAGAATCCACCAAACAAAAAATAGGTAGCTTTCTTCTTTTAAAGACTCATGACACAATGGGAACAGCAACAAATCCTTTATCCAATAATCAAGCAACTACCCTTATATCCAACCTCTGAATGAAAAAAAGTCTTCATTTATTTTCCTGGCTTTTCTTGCCATTTTAAGTGAGTGTAGCTCCCTTTCTATGTGAAGAGTAAGATCATATCAGAGTTTCCACGGTAATTTTATCACTGGAGAATATAAAACTAATGCACAAATAATTTCTTTGTGAGTCATCAGGTCATGCTTATGTTTTCTTCTATACAGGGGTCTATGGTTCTAACATTGTATTGGTGGGAAAGCTTAGCAATGAAATTAGAATATGATGCTTTCATACTGTATTCAGTGATTTTACACAGTCAACAAAAATTAGAATGTCATTTAGAAGTTTAATCATTTTATAATATTATATCATTTTATATTTTTAACAGACTTATTGAGATATCACTCCCATACGATAACATTGAGACATCTAAAGATTACAATTCTGTGTTTTTTGACAACCTGAGACTTATGCCACCATCTTCACAATCTAATTTTCAAAGATTTTTGTCTCCCTAAAAATAAACTTCCTAATAATGTCTCCCATTCCCCACCCTCCACTGTCAGCCGTTGGCAAACATTAACCTGCTTCCTGTCTCTGAATGTTTGTCGGTTCTGGGCATTTCGTATCAGTGGAATCATACAGTATGTGGCTTTTTTAAAAGTATAGTATAAGTTTTTCAAGATTTACCCATGTTTAAACACATATCAGTACTTCATTCCTTTTAAATGCTGGATAATATTCCATCATATAGACATACCAGATTTTGTTTATCAGTACATTGACAGATGGACATTGGGTTCTGTCTGCTTTTTGACTGTAATGAATAATGCTGGTAGGAACATTCATGTATCAGTTTTTCTGTGGACATAAGTTCTCATTTCTCTCAAGTTTGCTGGAATTGCTAGGTCAAATGGTAACTGTTGAACTTTTCAAGAAATTGCCAGGATGTTTTCCAAAGCAACCACACAACTTTACATTCCAACTTGCAATGTTCTCACCAACATTTATCACGTGTTTGTTTGGTTTCTTGATGGCTTTTTTTGTGATACTATAGCCATCATAATGTATAATAAGTGGTATCTCATCATGGTTTTCATTTGCATTCCTTGATAGCTAATAACATGGAACACTCTTTGCATGCTTATTGGCCATTTGTAAATCTTCTCTGGAGATATGTATATATAGTCCTCTTCCTATTTTTAATAGATTTATTTGTATTTTATCATAGAGTTGTAGGAGTTCTTTATAAAATTTTTCTGTATGAGACATGATTTGCAAATATTTTCTCCTTTGTTTACATTGTCTTTATATTTTCTTGATGTGTCCTTAGAAGACCAAACTTTAAAATTTTTATAAAGATCAATTTATCTATTTTTCCTTCATTTGTTTGCACTTCTGGTGCTATATCTAAGAAGGCTTTGCCGAATCTAGTCACAAAAATTGACTGCTATATTTTCTTCTAAGAGTTTTATAGATTTAAACCCTTACATTTAGGTCTGTGATTCATTTTTCTTTTCTTTTCTTTTTTTATTTATTTCTGAGAGAGAGAGAGAGAAAGCATGATCAGGAAAGGGTCAGAGAGAGAGGGAGATACAGAATCCGAAACAGTCTCCAGGCTCTGAGCTGGCTGTCAGCACAGAGCCCAACATGGGGCTCCATCCCACGAGCCAGGATATCATGACCTGAGCTGAAGTTGTATGCTTAACTGACCGAGTCACCCAGGCGGTCAGGCGCCACTCTGATTCATTTTTCTTTAATTTTTGTGCACAATGTGAGGGAGAGCCTCACTTAATTATTTTGTATATGCATATATATGCAGATATGTAAATATATACAAATATACGTAGATATACATATATCCAGTTGTCCCAATATCTTCTGTTGAATACCCATTGAATTATCGTAGCACCCATTCAGCATAAGTAGAAGGGCTTGTTTCTAAATTCCCTAATATATCTCATTGGTCTATATGTCTAAGTGTTATCAAAGAATACATTGCTTTGAATGCTGTAGCTTTATAGGTAGAATTTGAAATGGTTTCCTATTAAAGAGTAACATCGACCGCATAGAATGAGTTAGGAAGTATTCCTTTCTATTTTACTTTTTTGAGGTGTATAAGAAAAGTTGGAAGAAATTCTCATGTAAATGTTTGGTGGAATTTAGCAGATAAACCATCTGGGCCTGAGCTTCTCTTTGCGAAAGGTTTTAAATTCCGAACTCCATATCTTTTATAAGTCCATTCAAATATTCTAATTCACCTTGAGTAAGTTTTAATAGTTTGTGTCTTCCTAGGAATTTGTCCCTATCTTTTGAGTCATCTAATTAGTTACTATCCACCTCTTTATAGTATTATAATCCTTTTTAACTCTGTATGGCTGGCAGTAATCTCTCCCTTTTCTTTCCTGATATTCATAATTTGAGTTTACTGTCTTTTTCCTTGGCCAGTCTATACAAAGATTTGTCAATTTTTTAATATTTAAAAAAAACAACTTTTGAAAATTCTATTGTTTACCTATTCCTTATTTCATTAATTTCTACTCTAATCTTTTTTTTCCCTTACTTCTGCTTGTTTTGAGTTTAGTTTGTTTTCCATTTCTATTATCTTAAGATAGAAGTTTAAGTTGTTGCTTGGAGATCTCTCTTCTTTTCTAATATAGATGCCTAATGCCAAAAATTTACTTCTAAACACTCTTTTATCTGTTTTCTATAGGTTTTTTTTACATTGTTTCTTCATTTTGTTCATATTTTATCTCAAAACCCTATTTAACTTTCTTGTGATTTCTTCTATGAGCAACTCCCTTCCTTTTAAGTAGAGCAGTTAATTACCTCTGGTCTTGCCTTACCCTTAGAGAGGAGTCGAGAATGGAGGGGAGGAAGACAGGACGAATGTGTTATGAAGATCCTCTAGAATTCTCAGTGAACAAAGGTACACTGAATTCTACTGTAATTCTAAATCCCAGGTGCACTTTTTTACTTTCCTTTATCTCTCTCAAATCTGCACTGAAATACATGTACTCTTATTCTGCTATCCATAATGTCTCTTTTCTCTCCTATTTGATCTTTGCTTTCCTTTTACTATATTTAAGTATATCTTATTTAAGCAGCATATATTAGAAAGAAATTAAATTCATAAAAACATACATAATTAGTAAATCAAGTTAGTAAAAGTAAGTTTGTAGAGGTATCTATAAAAACATATGTATATGTAAATACATATATGTATATATGTATATGCAACTTTTTGTAAAATGTATTTAACTTATTCAGCCCAAAATATGATAGAATATTTGCAAATATTTATTTATGCTTCTAAGATTTTATCTAAATACTAGTATTTTATTTGTTAAAAACATTACTAACATGTTGTATCTTTAAAAATTCAGCACAGGGTGCCTGGATGGCTGAGTCAGTTGAGTATTTCGGCTCAGGTTGGGTCATAGGATCAAACCTTCACTGGTCTCCACACTGAACATGGAGCCTGCTTAAGATTCTCACTCTTTCTTTCTCCCTCTGCCCCTCTCACCCACTTACACACTTGGTCTAAAGCAAAGGAAGAGAAAAAGAATTCAGCACATACAGGCACAGTGAACAAATATGCAATAACAGGAAAGGAAGGAAGGAAAGAAGGAAGAAAAGAAAAGAGAAGGGAAGGGAAGGAAAAGAAAAGAGAAAAGAAAGAAAAAGAAAGAAAAGGGAAAGGAGAGGAGAGGAGGGGAGGGGAGAAGAGAGGAGAGGAGAGGAGAGGGGAGGAGAGGGGAGGAGAGGAGAGGAAAGGAGAGGAAAGGAGAGGAAAGGAGAGGAAAGGAGAGGAAAGGAGAGGAAAGGAGAGGAAAGGAGAGGAAAGGGAAAAAAAACATCGTGTAAACTCTGGGCTGATAGTACTATTATAATTTCTGGTGGAATTTTGTCATTTTCTCTCCTTAAACTGAAATATAACAAAAACCGTTTATTTCTAATTTGGACCCATACATTAAGCAATAATCTCAAGGTCCTCTATTTGCTAGGAACTATGTATGTATTATCTTATTCAGTCCTTTCAAAATTCACCAAGTGGGTACTCTCAGTTTAATTACCATTTAGTAGATAAAGGTTTGAACCACAGTGATATTAAGCAAAAGCAAACAAAAGCACTCAGGTGGGAAGCTACAGAGCTAGGAGAACCTGCCTTCTCTAGCGGTCTCGTAGAAAAGTTCTCTGTCTCACCCATGATCTATTAGCATTGAGAAATTAGTGGTTCAAGAGACATCGCCATGATGTAATCCATGGTAGATTCTGGTAAAATTGTTAAATGGTTGGAAATGTGTTCTTCGCCATCAACTTTGCCTCCACTGTTCACATCTTTTCCCAGTTCTTATACTTCTGTTATCACCCAGGTTCCTCACATGGTATGTTCACCAACCTACACCAGTGGTCATTCTAGGGAAAATGGTTATTATTTGAGGTTCTTTAAAATAAAGTGAGGATCTTGGTTTTCCTGAAATAAGCATGAGACAGAAGATTCACTTATGACACTAATCACAAATCCCTAGTGTAAGGATACATACAGTGTCTTGTATATTGCAGACAAGATAGATAAGACTATGTAGAATATATAGTTACCAAGCACACTTGCTTCATATTCTTTGTGACATTTTATTGGTTTTCATTATGTTATAGATAACAGAATAATGCCCGTATAACAAAAAATGGCAAAAAAGTCTTCCTTCGTTTTACTTGTACTTTTTTTGTCTTTTCAAAAACTAAAATCTTAAGAGGAACATGGTAGACAGGTGTCTCCAATTCAAATTAAGATCACATACTGCAGTCAACAAAGGATAGTAAAGAGACAGGTCTGTATTTTTATATTGAAAATGATTTTATTTTGGCCCCTAAGATATAACATTGTCTATGATGTTCTAGAATGATTCAGAGTAAATAGAAGACTGTAGTTTTTCTGCTTTGTAAACTATTTACTAATCGTAAAAGATTAACATTTCCAAATTTCACTTATTCATTTTAATTATTTGTGAATCTCAAATGAGCAGCTTGCTCAATAAATCATAAATTACAAAAATGTTGTGTAGTTAAAAAAGAAAACCAAGAATAAGATAATTATGAAATAAATGGGGACTATAATGGCATTTTTTTCAGAATAAAAACAATATAAATCCCATTACTTGTTGCGTTTAAGAATATGAAAAGATGCCATATAATGAAAAATGTAATTTAATTGTGCAGTTAAGTAGCAGTGTTTCTTCATATGTAGTCAAATAGACAAGTTAAGAAAAAGCTGATTAAGTCCTAAAAATTCATCAGTAATTCAAAATAAGACAGAATGAACCGGGCACAGTAGTACTACTGAGTGATTATTACAAGATCCTGTATAACCAAAAGGGTAGCTATTTCCTTAAATAAGATTTACAAAGTGGAAGAGCAGGATAAAGAAAACAGAGAAAATAGATACTGCCTAGAGGATTATAAAAAATGGATAAGGCACTAAAGCCTCAAACATTCATTTGGTCCATGGGCTAGCCTTTGGAATTTCACTTAATTAGAATACAGTGTTGTTAGTTATTCATTTTTACAAAGTCAAAAAATAAAGTATATCAAACATTCAAAAGACAGAATGATTCTCCAAATAGGTTGTGTCCATCTATAACAGTGACAGGGGACTTATTTTCTAGTGATGAAAATAGCATATAAATCAGTCTAAAGAATTTTATCTTAACATGAACTCTTAAAATTGTTAAATTGTCAATAAGCTTTCATTATGATTTGTGAGCAAAATAATATAATTTTTGTAGTATTACAAAGCAGTAGAATATTTCTTCTAAGTAAGAAGACAGTAACTTGAGAAGTTAAAGTTGACAAAAGTGAATGTCTGAAAATTTTGGGGGGTACACAACAAACTCATAATTCTTTAAGAAATCTCTCTCTCTCTCTCTGTCTTAATCTCTAGCCCCCAACTCAGAAGCTGATCTATGTTTTGCACTAAGAAGACCTAAAGTATTAGTGTGTTAAAATTTATTCCAATATAAAATATACTACATACTATGTTATCATTGTATTGGTTTCTGACACTAGGTAAGGATTCTCAGGGTGAAAAATGCCTTGGTAATTAAGTCATATTTTCTCAATTTTACTTGTAAGTGGTGCTTATTCCTAACACTTTTCTCATCTGAAGAAATGTAAGAGGCACTGCGTTTTAATTGGAAAAGAAATTTAGCTCATACAGAGTTGGCAGATTTACAGTTTTACTGATTACTTTCTTCTCCCCCTTAAGAAAATTGGTTTCATGGTTAAGCTTAAAGATCAAGAAAGAAAAATCATTCTGAAACTGTTACATAAGTTATGGTAAAGCGGTCAATTCAGTAGAAAAATGTGATCACCTTACTCAGTAAGGACACTTTGTCTCTACCTTGTGAAAAAACAACAATAAATAGGTGACCTCACAGTGTTAATGATTGTACATATTGTTAAAAATGTGTTTTCAAGAGTCGAAATAATCAACCAAACTAAAAAGAAAGCTTGACAAATTTAGGCACCTGCACTAGGAAAAATAAAATCATTTAAGCAAATCTTTTTCGCAAGGTGGTTCAGTTTTAATGACAGCATGTGAGCTTTGGTTGAATGCCCAGATGCTGTAATTTTTATTTATTTTTTTTTTTTGCCTTGCTAGTTTAGTGAGTGCTGAAATCCTGAAGAAACAATAGAAGTAAGTGACAGCACACAAATTAGTAAGACGTTTGGAACAGCTGACTCTTTTTACCTTTTGCTACACTTGGCTTCATAGGATTTGGATTCAGAAGAATATATTTTTATTAAATATTCTCCTTGTGGAAATGGCTGTCATGCTAAAAGTTAAAAAAAAATTAATAAAAGGAAGATATGATGTTGCTTTCCAAAAACTGTCAGGGTTTTAGAAGCATAGCTATATCTAAGTAAGCAAAGTGAAATTCAAAGTTAAAAAATTTATCTACCTAACTTCAGAAGAAAATTTTTCTTCCATTAAAAGAAAAAGAAAATATTTCAGCATGAGTGATTGAGGTTGACTATCTATATTGTCCACATACCTACTCCACCTCATCATACCTGGTAGTGTCTTAGAATTCTTATATTTAATGTACATCTCAGTAAAATTAAAATGTAAATAGTGCTCTGGATTTTTTAGTCACACTTCCACATTAGACCTAAGAGTTATTTTTCAGTAGTAGAAAGGTTTTTGAGGTGCTTTTGAGAATTATTTTGGTTCTAGCTGGCTATCAACCCAAGCAAAAGTCTGAATAATGAGTTTTAGGAAATTAAGGTCCTGGTCTCTCTTATATATATATATGTGACTGGAAGATAGCATAAGGGTTTAGTTGAAGATCATGTTGTGGAGTGGAATATAGCTCTGGCGAAACAAGAGTAGCCGCCATGTGCTGCCACATCGCCATTGCTGAAGGCCTGTTATTAAGGCAGGACTTGTGTTATCCTTAAAAAAGTGTCCCTGTTGAATTATGAGTCTACTCTCAACACAAAAGCAGCACAATGGGCTTCTTTCTCATATCTAGCTAGTACATTAACACTTACAAAGGGCCTTAATTTATTATGTAGAATAGTCACTTGGTGGATAAGAAACATGAATAACTTATAATTGTTTAATTTGTTTTTCTTCCCCACTACACTGTACACAGGAAGTGCCATATTGTATTCATTGGTGTATCTCCAGTGCCTATCATGGAACATAGTAAATGTTTGATGTGTTTTTGATTAATGGTTATTTTGTTTGTTTTATATGGGAAAGAAAAAACAAAGGAAGAGAGGGAGAGAAAGAGGAAAGGAAGGAGAAAAAGAGATGGATAGGAAGAGGTGGGGAGAATGGAAAGGAAGGAAGGAGAATAAGATGGGGAGGGAGGGAAGGAGGGAAGGAGGAAGAACTCAGACCCCCAGATGCTAGTACACTGTCAGTAATGCTGACACAAACGGACAAGCATGATAACACAATGCTTATAAGTCCACAAATATTCCTCCAGAGAAAAAAAATTAACTTCTCGTTCATGGTGTAACTGTATGACTAGTAGGTAGTAAACAGAAATATATACAACATTGCTCTAGGAAAGTCATTGGGCTATCACTGAATTTAAACCTTCCAAGCAAGACTCTGGCTTTATTGGATCTAGCTGATCCATCTAGCCCTAGCTGGAGGTGCTTTTGATCAAAGAATTACAGAGGTTCCCCACTCATGGTTTAATCAAGAGTGATTAATAAAGATTGCTAATGCAGACTAAAAGAAGTTATCTTCTCTGCTTCAAGCCTCCTGAGCCAATGCCCTGTCAAAATGAAGAATCCTTGTATGCCAATGAAAAAGTAATTTTGGATTTTTGTCTTTGGCGCAGTCTTTCTACTAGAGGAGAAAGATATTAAATTAATTTTGTAGATGAAATGTCATTTGGAGTGAATTTCCTTGTGAGGACGCTCTCAAAGGATTTCAAAGAAAGAACTTGTTTAATTAGTAGAAATATTAAGTAAATAAAATGAAAAATCTAATTTCCACCCTCTAGCAAAGAATTTATATATCTATTCCTGACTAGCCACTAGAAATGAATTAATTAGCTCACTAATGGAAAAATGTGATAACATGGATAAATCATAGATTAAGATTGGGTCCAATTTTAATCATATTGAAGCTTAGTATTTAAAGTAATATACATTACATGTATAAAAGACTCTGCAGTATTCAGAAAATAACCAACATACTGTGAGTTATCTAAGAAGAATATATATATGTGTTGGTCCCAAATGCATAGACATTATAGCAACATACAATAAGATCTCAGTTAAAAAAGTCTTAATAATTTATTATTAATATGTTTACTGCCTCTAAATTTTAATTCTATAATTATCTAATTATCTTATAACCATTTTGTAAAACTACAACAAAAATCCACTTTTAATTTTGGTGTCAATAAATGAATACTTCCATTTCAATAATTCTCTCAGTATTTTTATTTTGAAACATACTTTGGTTACTGGGGAAAAAAGGTTTCAGTTTGTTTGACTTTTATGAGACATATTTATACACACGCTTTCTTTCTAAATATAATTATAAATTTAAAAATGCAAAATAATAACCACCAGCCAAAAGCTTACCAAGGCAACTTTTTACTTAAACCTAAAGGGAAATTAACTGGGGGTTTCTCTGAGCCAAATTAAACAAAAACAAAAAGTAGTGTGACTGAGAGCAATTCAAATTCTCAGAGCCGTTAGACTAGTCTGTTGCCCAGGGTCTGATTGTCCCACCAAGGGGAACATGTGTTCACATGAGAGAGGTTCAGAAAGCTTACAAAAGTTAGAGAGGACTAGGCAATCTGGAGCAAGAAAACTTCTAGTCCCAAAGAATAAACTATTTTTCTTTTTAAAATGCAAGGTACCTGGGCACCTGGGTGGCTCAGTAGGTTGTGTGTCCACTTTGGTTCAGGTCATGATCTCTCAGTCCATGAGTTTGAGCTTTGTGAGTGGCTCTGTGCTGACAGCTCAGAGCCTGGAGCCTGTTTCAGATACTGTGTCTCCTTCCTTCTCTCTGCCTCTCACCAGCACCCTCCCCCCACTCATGCTCCCTCGTTCGCTCTCTCTCTCTCTTTCTCTCTCTCAAAAATAAAGATTTAAAATTTAAAAAAAATTTAATGCAACGTATCTGGGATCAATTTTGAGAATGTACATATACCTTCTCCAAACATGTATTATAGATCCAGAAATACACATGGTGTTTTTAAGCACTAATCCAATTGGTTTTAAGCCACGAACTATTAACACACAAAACCTGTCCTTAATATTCCATTAGTGAGACATGTTTTGTGACTTGCTTTCTCCTTTTTACAAATGACAACCAATCAATAAAAATTTCAGATCAATCTCTGACTTTCATTGATTCAACCCTCAGTGAAAAACTATTCTAGCTGGTTGCCCATATGTTGTACTCATTCCTATAGTTTGCTTTTTTTTTTTTTTAATTCCTGTAGTTTGTTCTTAGTAATAAACTTCTTGACAACATACCCTGTTTCAAAAACACATAGATCTTTTTTCAGTATGTTTTTTCTTTTATAGTTTATTGTCAGCTTGGTTTCCATATAACACCCAGGGCGCATCCCAAAAAGTGCCTTCCTCCATGTCAATCACCCCCCTTCCCCTCTTCCCCACCCCTATCAGCCTTCAGTTTGTTCTCAGTCTTCAAGGGTCTCTCATGGTTTGCCTCCCTCCCTCTTCTCAACCATTTTTTTCCCCTTCTTCTCCCACATGGTCTTCTGTTAAGTTTCTCCTGTTCCACTTATAAGTGAAAACATATGGTATCTGTCTTTCTCTGCCTGACTTTATTTTTCTCAGCCTAAAACCCTCGAGTTCCATCCACGTTGCTACACATGGCCAGATTTCATTCTTTCTCATTGCCATGTAGTATTCCATTGTATAGATAAACCACATCTTCTTGATCCATTCATCAGTTGATAGACATCTAGGCTCTTTCCATGTTTTCGCTACTGTTGAAAGTGCTGCTATGAACATGCATCAGCACTCCTGTATCCCTTGGGTAAATTCCTAGTAGTGCTATTGATGGGTCATAAGGGAGTTCTATTGTTAGTTTCCTGAGGAACCTCCACACTGTTTTCCAGAGGGGCTGCATCAGTTTACATTCCCACCAACAGTGTAGGAGGGTGCCTGTTTCTCCACATCCTCGACAGCATCTATAGTCTCCTGATTTGTTCATTTTAACCACTCTGACCGGCATGAGGTGGTATCTCAGTGTGGTTTTGATTTGTATTTCCTTGATGATGAGGGACACTGAGCATCATTTCATGTGTCTATTGGCCATCTGGATGTCCTCTTTGGCGAAGTATCTTTTCATGTCTTCTGCTCATTTTTTCACTGGATTATTAGTTTTTCAAATGTGGAGTTTGGTGAACTCCTTATAGATTTTGGATCTAGCCCTTTATCTGATATGTCATTTGCAACTATCTTTACCCATTCCGTTGGTTGCCTATTAGTTTTATTGATTGTTTCCTTTGCTTTTCAGAAGTTTTTTATCTTGATGAGGTCTCAATAGTTCATTTTTTCTTTTGATTTTCTTGTCTTTTTGGATGTGTTTATTAATAAATTGCTGCAGTTGAGGTCAAGGAGGTTGTTTCCTGCTTTCCTCTCTAGGGTTTTAATAATTTTCTGTCTCACATTTAGGTCCTTTACCCATTTTGGATTTATTTTTGTGTATGGTGTAAGAAAGTGATCTAGTTTCATTCTTCTGCACATTGCTGTCTAGTTCTCCCAGCACCATCTGTTAAAGAGACTGTCTTTTTTCCACTAGATACTCTTTCCTGCTTTGTCAAAGACTACCCAAAGCAATCTACACATTCAAAGCAATCCAAATCAAAATTGCACCAGCATTCTTCTCAAAGCTAGAACAAACTATCCTAAAATTTGTATAGAACCACAAAAGACCCCAAATAGCCAAAGTAATATTGAAGAAGAAAACCAAAATGGGAGGAGTCACAATTCCAGACTTTAGCCTCTACTACAAAGCCTCTACTACAAGCCTCTACTATAAAGCTATAATCATCAAGACAGTATGGTTTTGGCACAAAAACAGATACATAGACCAATGGAATAGAATAGAGAACTCAGTATTGGACCCATATATATATGGCCATAGATCTTCTTTCAGTGAGTGATATGGCAGTCCCAGCACAACTCCCTTTATTTTGAATGACGACCATGACTAATTTATTGACTTACACATGTAAGGTACAACAAAATTACTTTGGCAAGTGGAGGACAAACTGAAACATATTTTTTTTTCCTATTGAAGTAATTTAAGACTTCCATTTCTTTTCCAGTTCCCTGTTCTCTTGTGAAGCATACAGCTCCAAGCCTCACTCCAGGGCTCAGGGAGAGAGAGATGCTTGAAGCTAACAGTAAAAAGAATAGAGGGAGGAGCCTCACTTCCTTCCCAGTGACCATGTCACACACTCATTTCTAGGCCTAGCGAACTTACTCCCAATAGTCCATGTACCACGAAGCCCACAGATAAGCTATAGGCTTATCTTTCTCTTGGATATTCATATTCCTGGTCTGTCAAAAATATTTCAGAGAGTGTGTTTTTTTTTTCTCTGAACTGCTAAGTCTACCTTCAAACTTTTGTCTACTAAATATTCATATAGCATTCGTACATGACTTATCTTCTCCGGAAATGTAAAACATGAAAAGAGAAATGGAAGGAAGAGCAGGTAAAAGTCTTTCCTATTATTCCTCATCTTTGGTTACTTTTTCAAAACTCCAAAATGCTGTGAGTTCATGTGGCCAGCAGAGCAGTTACAGGCAGAAGCAGAATCCACAGTCAGAAGCAGTAAGCTATTTCCACAGAAAAGGTTAAAGCCATAAAATGTCATCTAGGAAAAGTCATGGAAACCAGAACGTATAACACATGATATAGATGGGGAAACAAGACTTTTTGTCAGTAAGTTAAATATTAAATGCAAAATGAAGTACCATATGTACACATGAAAGAAACGGGATTCAATATTTAAACCGCTTCCAAAGGGAGCCTACAACCTCCTTCCTCTGCTGCTTGTAGGCAGCTGCTTCAGCTATGCATGTGCAAGGGCTAGGTTTGTCCAAACTTGGTCAGGAGCAGGCAGAGATAAGAATGGATTTCAGCAGGAGGTGGCACATTCAATGCGGTTTGAGAGCAAAATAAGAAATGAGACGTGTAGATCTTGACTGTAAAAATGGCCAACAGCCAAATGACAGAGAAGTCAAGCAGAGATGAGAATAGGCCAGAATTGGAGAGACCACAATTAAGATAATTTATAATTGTGTCACTGAGCAAACTGTGTTGGGTAAGTTGTACGCCACAGAAAGATGAAGCTATGTTTCATTTAGTATTATGATTTTCCTAGACCTCATCTGATGCTGGGAACTTGGCAGGTTCTTGTACACGCTCCTTAGATTGAAGCTCCAAGTTAAGAACATGGAATAAGGACGGATGCAGAGGGCTAGGAATGCATGAGATGACAAGATCAGTTTCTCTGAAACAGAGTAGTAGGGACATGATTTAAACCTCACCATAAATCCGGATGGGATACGGCATTTGCTATCAGCTTTCCCCAGTAACTATTTCCTCATTCTTCCTTTCCATCAGTCTGACCTCCTGATTTCTATTTGAGCACATCATTCCCCAGAATACATTAGGAGACCGTTCACAGGTCTCCCATGTTGGTGTACATTATTTGTTCCAGGCTCTCACTTCAAAGATGTTCGTGCAGCATATAGCCTTGGAAGATGGATGTAAGCTATCCCTCAAATCCAACAGACAGATTTGTTTCCCGCCCAGATAATAAAAATAATGCATTCCTCTGGGGCAAAGTTTGAACAAGTTTTCTAAATGTGCCCTTATATGGTTGGGGTGTCCTTCACACAGGGTTCCTCGGTTGTGACATAGATCCAGTGTGTGCATGTCATCTATGTGGGCCCACAAGTGTCTTCTCCCATAGGAGACAGGAGTGACAGGAGCCAAATCACACATAAAGCTACTGCTGATTGCTCTGCTGTGTTTAATCCAGTCCTTTGCCTTCTCCCCAGAACCTCATGGCTTCTACCAGCACCAAGCAACTATAGCAGGCTAAATGGTTCACTTGCAAATAGAGGCAAGTTTCAGATACTTTGCCATTTGGTCACATTCAGTTAAGTGCCGGCCACATGACTAACTCCTCACTACTGGGTTTCAGCAAAAGTGTCTTAAAACCTTCAAGATATGTCCTTATAAGCAGAGACCATGAGCTTCTTCTATTCTTCCTGCTGGTTGAAATGTACATCAAAGTACTGATGCTTCAGCATCCATCTTGGGACATTATTTGGCTTTAGGAATAACATCCATGTACTATCTAGTTCATAGTCTCTGGCACTGTATAAGATTTTATAAATGCATTAATGTAATTTTTATTGAGCACTAAAATGTGCTCATCATGTTATTAAACAACTACCACTTATTATTAACCTAGTAAAGCCTCATAAAAACTATAATGCAAACATTACTGTAATCCTCATGTTATACATGAAATAAACTGATGATTATTAAACAAGAAATTTAGCCACCTCTTAATTGCACACCACTAGAAAGTGGCACACAACAACAAGTAGAAAGGAGCAAGGGTGCCGGCTCAGTCTTCCTGATGTTGCCAAACAATGTGTCATCTTTTAAGCTCCATAGTGGCAAGGGGCATGCCTGTTCATTCCACTACCATATACCTAGCAGCTGGCAGTATGCCCAATACAAATGAGATAATTGATAGTAGGTCATCAATAGATATTTATTTAGTCAATTAAGGAGTTAAAGTCACTTAATCACTCTGACTCTCAGTTCCCTTACACATTAAACAAGAATAATACAAATCTTGAAAAAATAATCTTAAGATTAGTCACAATAGATGAATACGTTCTATCATATATCTGGTACTCAATTAATAGTTGTGATTATTAAGTCTGTGTTAAGAAAAGTGGCAGTTGATTCACTCTGTTCTTTTGATCTCTAATGACCAATTTTTGCTTCCAGGGATTAATTATGGTAACCATATTAAACACGGAGAGACCCTATTTTATGCAACTAGAGATGGTATATAATGTTAAAGACAAGTGTTGTTACATTAAAAAGATGTTTCTAATTAACACAGGAAATAAACAGAGTAGACTGGATTTTATTATCATTGTTTTATATTTCATAATGCATGAAGATCCCTTAAATACCACTCAGGTCAGATATTGTCTTCTCTGCAACAAATGCCAAATTACTTAGCCCTCAGACAATGGTGAAGCCTAGCGATGAATGCATTCCCAAACAGCTGCAGCACACATAATTAAAATGCACATGTTGGTTGACAGCCTGCATCTTCCTAACCTCCAGCGATTTCATGGCTCTATTTTTAAAAAGCAAATAGAAATAATAAACTATTTCTAAACAAATACAACCGATGAATACTCTAACCCCTAATTTCTAAATATTGATAAATTACAGTTAGAGACACTAAGAAATCTCCAAATAATCTATCAAATCTAATATAAGAAGAGTGTCATCTCAAGATGAATGGACATGGGCCAACATGGAGTAAAAGAAAGGACAAGAATGAGACCAAACCAGCATGATTAAGGAAGAAAGGGATCCAAATGAAAGCAGAAGAGAAATATTCTTGCTCTCTTTTCTGAATAAGGCTCAAGTAGGCACCTAGTGGGAAGGAACTGAGTTAATACCAAACAAAAAATTCTTAGAATTATTTATATAGCTAAGATTTTATATTTACTGTAATGTAGCTCATCCAATAATGTAAACTCATTACTTATCAAAAAAGAAAAGTATAATCAATTTGTCCTTATAGAAATTTACATAATGGCCCTTTAAAGAGGTTTCCTAAGAATAAGAACCTAATGTTTATTGGCATAAGAGCTAATTTTCATTAAAATTCTACTAAATACCTTCTAGAGATTCAATGTAAAACATTTTGACTAAAGTTAATAATACTGGATCACATAATGGAAATATGGATCATTACTAGATCTTAGGGGCTTTCACCACACACACACACACAAGCGCACGCGCACACACACACACACACACAGTGGTAATTAAGTGAGGAGATGGAAATGTTCATTAGCTAGATTGTAGTAATCATTTCATTATGTATACGTATATCAAATCATCATGATGCACAGCTTAAATACAAATAATGTTACTTTAAAAAGAAATGAAAATTGAAGAAATTCAACTAAATACATGGAACTACTATATTTAAAAAGAATCATTTACAGATGGTGACTGAAAATGCTCTTCATTGAGAGTAGCCTTTCTTTTGGTAGACATATGAGAGATTTTCGTAGTTTCAAATAGGAAGAAATAACAAAGGATATATCTAACTCTTACATTCAAATAAATATTTTGGATCTTTTTCTGGTATTTCTTCTCAAAATTATTCTCTTTGTGGTTAAGCAAACTATAAATCTACAGGGTATATATCTATAAAATTAATACTTAAAAAATAAGGAAGAGATTTAGTAGTTCGTTAGTATAACATTGTAGATCCAATTCTCTCTTACATAGCAGGTATCATATATTATTGCTGCCCTTATTTCTTGTTACAGATTTTATAACTATTTTGGGATATGGTCCTATTTCAGTCAGATTTAAACTCATTACTTCATGCACATGGTGGAAGAAAAATTATCTGTCATCTTATATTTGACAGGATGTTCTCCTGGGCTGTATATTTTAAGTTCAAATATAGACTCTACCTCCTTCTGTCATTTTGAGTCTTGTCTACTTGGAATGAGTAACTAGGTGGAGACTATTGTGTTTGCTTAATGCAAAATCTATAAATATTGCTAACTTAACATAATCATTGATATATTTTTATGAACATGTGAAATGATCAATTTTCCCACTATTTGTTACACTACTTTCAATTGATGCCTAAATCTTAAATGCATACTCATTTTTTAGGGAGTAGAATTCATTATAAGAGCTGGGCATGAAAGCTGGAACTGCTGTGTTTTGGACTGCACACTCCATGACTGGTTCTCATATTTTTGCAATACCTACTATTTTTGAATGCATCTTATGAAAGAATGATCATCACATGGCTAACAGATGAAGTCATTTCAAACTACAAGGTAGAAAAAAAGTTAATGTCTCCCCTGAAACCAATTCTACAAGTGTTCGAAAGAACTATTAGCTATAAAATCAAACAGACTTCCGATTCTTTGGTCTTAAGTACTAGTTTTAATTTTTTTTTAATTTTGGGGACTGTTAAAATTTTATCTCTTCCAATGGCATAGCATCAATCATTTTTATAACATTATTCCTCAGTTATTTTTAACTATAAAAAATAAATTTCCATAAAACTTACTTTCTTCATTAACAAAACTTCCAATCTATTTAATTTTGCTGCTGTGGTGTCTTCTATTTTAATAATTACTCAGCTCTCCCATTTTTAGATAGAAAAGGCTTATTCTAATATTTTCTGTGACAGTATTATGAAAACATAAGACATTGGCCCTATGATTAATTGATTCAACTTTAATTGTTTTTTAAATCATAATTACAAAGTAAATTTTCAAATCTATTATTTAGCAAACTAGGAAAATACTCTTACTTTAAAAATTCCTATAGATACATCTATGATTAAAATCTCATAACTTTATTTTATTTTATTATTTTTGATGTTTATTTATGTCTTGAAAGAGAGAGAGAGGGTCAAATGATCCAAAGTGGGCTTTGCGCTGACAGCAGAGAGCTCAAACTCACAAACTGTGAGATCATAACCTGAGCCGAAGTCAGGCATTCAACCAAGTGAACCACCCAGGGGTCTCAGAAAATATCATACTTTTAAAATAACAGCCATCAAATTTAGATCATTAGTTTCCAAGGGAAAATATTTGCAAGACTATCTTAAGACTATTTCAAGAACTGAACAGTAACCAAACCAGTGCCAAATAGTGCCAATATTTGTAGGTATTTTTAAAAAATTCATACATGTCCCTAGAACTAGATTTGGAATGTTGATGCTGTTTCCTGTAGTTAATAAGGCAGAGATCTTTGCAAAGTAAAGACAGCATTGTAGTCAAGTAAGAAAATGACATTGGCTCACAAGTCCTGGGGAGAAAAAAGTCATGAATAAATATTTAAAAATTTTAAATTCAGCTGGAGAAATATAATAAAATCCTGCCAGACATCCTAGTAAGCTATGATCAAGGAGGAAGTTAGTAATATGGAGATTTGTCTTTGACTAGCACAACTAAATACGTACCATCCTAACTCGTACACTTTTGAGAGTAAAAAAAAGGACACTGTTAACTATCACACCAGGAAAATAAGTGCAAATACAGGCCACCCCAGTTAAACCAGGTGAGCAGACCAGCACAGCTAGAAAAAAGGTTTGTAGAAATACTAATAAAAAACAGCTGTTAGGGAAGGCTAGACAGGCACTGTGTGAGGCCAACTCCAGGGCATGCTGAGATTTGTGAACAACAGCCTGAAAAAAATTATTTTTTAAGGAAGATTTAATACAATTCCATAAATTAAAATATTACCCCATTATGATTTAGAATATATCTACTGTATGCTAAATGCATTTATACATTTGAATACATAGCCAATGAAATATATTTGATTTTATAGCCAGTGATTCTATAAATAAAGGCTATCAATTTTCAGCTACATGAAAAGAGATTTCTGGATGTTTCCCTCTCATTGCTATTGACCCCTTCCTTTTCTCCACATTAAATGCCAAATGAGCAGCTAAGGAGGAAAGTTGGGTATAAAGAGATATCGATACCTTTGACTAGCAATATCACAATCAGAAAAGAAAAGCAATGGGGCGCCTGGGTGGCTTAGTCGGTTAAGCGTCCGACTTTCGCTTAGGTCATGATCTTGCGGTTTGTGTGTTCGAGCCCCGCGTCGGGCTCTGTGCTGACAGCTCAGAGCCTGGAGCCTGTTTCAGATTCTGTGCCTCCCTCTCTCTCTGACCCTCCCCTGCTCATGCTGTTTCTCTCTCCTAGAAATAAATAAAACAACAAAAAAAAAAATTAAAAAAAAAATTAAAAAGAAAAAAAAGAAAAGAAAAGCAACATATTTACAGATGGGATTGCATAGAAAATTGCCTAATGAGGAACCCTAAAACTGCAATAAAATGGCTGATGAGTCACTTGTGATCAAGCAGTATAGAGTTAAATAATAATGGGCTTAAAATCATAATTATTATTTATGATTAGCACTGCTAATAATATTTAACATGGAAAGTGTATAGTATGCACCAGGAATCCTCCTAAGCCCATGACATATGGAACTACTTTAAATCTCTAGACAATCTATAAAGATATATAGAAAGATAAATAAATAAATAATAAATAAATAAGTAAATAAATCTTTAGACAATTTTATTAGGATGGTATAAATATTACCCCAATTTTGCAGATTATGAGCAAGATGAGGTTATATAATTCCTCGAGTTCACACAACAAGTAGGTATTTGATTTGGGATTTGAACTCAAGCAGTTTGGATCTAGAATGCTTACAGTTAAAATATAAACAGGACTGTGGTTATAAAGACAGACTTTTCCAAAGATATATGAAACCTCCTCCAAATGCAGAGAAATTCTAGTAAATAAAGAACATGTAGAATGCGGTGTTTCAAGTAATGATTAAACAAAACAATAGTACTATGAGGTCTGTTCATGCCCTTGAGGTATTTATGAAAGCTTATACATTTATAAGATTATAAAAGTTACTTGTAAAGGAATTCACTGTAAAACATGCTGTCTGAAAAATATAAAGTATTTGTTGCATTTGTGACCAAAAATACATACGTTTAGAAGGAAAATCACAGAGTGTACTTGCAACAGCTTGATTTATATGAAGTGGTGATGCTGGTTTTTATAGAGTTAATACTTAAAAGTTAAGAAAACAAGACCCCCAAGAGCCTAAATCCCTGGTAACCACATGTTTCAAACAGTGAATTCAAGAGCAAGACTGAATTTCAGAGGGATGATTTTTTTTTTCTTTCATAACTCCAGATTCCGATTACAGGCAAGAATAGGACAACCTAAAAGCCAAGCTTAAAAGTCTCTTTAAAGAACACCTAGCAGGTGAAGTAGAAAGTATTCAGCCGTACCTAGCCAACATAAGCACCACATACCTATATAAAACATTCATGTGTGGGGACTCAGCCAGTCCTAATCCATCTGTTGTTGAAAAATATATAAATAAAGAAAAAGCAGAGATGAACAAAATGGGCTAAATCTCCCTCAGAAGAACTTTCTCTGTTCTGTGTTCAGTGGTAGCTGTTCTAAACTAATTCAACTTATTTCCTTTCCATTTTTCTTACATTTTAATTTTGGTTTGTTTCTTGTGTTTTTCCCATGTGAAACATCCCATATTTCTCTGATGAATTCTATGTTATTACAAATATGATGCCTGTACCATTAAAATATCAGTAGATTAAAAAAGAAAACAAAGTATTCTTAAATTTAAAATTAAACGCATTTTAGGGTGCCTGGGTGGCTCAGTCGGCTAAGAGGAATACTCTGGCTCAGGTAATGATCTCACAGTTGGTGGCTTTGAGCCCTGCATGAGGCTCTGTGCTGACAGCTCAAATTCTGGAGCCTGCTTCAAATTCTGGGGTCTCCCTCTCTCTCTGCCTTTACCTCAGTCACACTCTGTCTCTCTCTCTCTCTCTCTCTAAAAAATAAATACACATTAAAAAATCTAAAATTAAACTCATTTTCCACAAAGATTTCCATAGAAAAGAGAAAAATAAACTTGTAAGAGATGCATTATTTGTGTTAATAATGGATAACCTATTGCTTAAATATCAAAGAATAAAATTTGTTTGGGTGAGTTATGGCTTCCCTAATAAAAATGTACAAGTGATTAGTGGTAAATTGTCAGGTAAGGGCAATTACTCAAGTTTATATAATCCTAGTCTTATTTATTTTTGAGTAATTTGTGTACTTATAATCATCATCAAATTGTTAAAAGGAATTCATCGATGGAAGAGTCATCTCCATCAGGAGATGATAGATGATAGATACACAGACCAAGATTCAGAATTGGGCAATGGCTTGATCAGAAATTTGAATTTATCTCTTATCTACAACAGAAAACCTTTGAGGAAATAACTCTTCAAACACAAAGAAATGTTTTGTCCCATTTCAATGGGCAGGTCCCCAAGGGAATAGAAGCCATCTATTTAATTAATTCAAGACATATTTATTGTGTGGTTAATATGTGTCTGCTAACACTGGTGAATGTTATTGACTAAGAAACATTCTCCTTTTGGTGAGTTTATAATTTAACAGTGGAGGATCAGAAAAGAAAGTTCAATTCAATGTTATGGCATGCATGAGATTCTAAACTTCACTGCTTTATTGTGTCTAGAAAAAGCTTAAGAGTTTTGGTAATTAGTAAAATCAATATGAAAAATGAGTATGATGAGCCATTCATACAGAACTAAAATTCCCTGAGAAGTCATAATAGCAGAGTGGTCTTTAGAATAAGATAAGGGATAATAGAGTTTTTCCAGGCATTGGTCATACTGCTCTTTAATTATTATGTCTCATTGTATCTGAAACTCCAGAGAACAGTGACCATAAAACAGAAGCAATATTAAGTTACGTTACATGGAGGATGTGGTAACTGAGTGCACCAAATCTATTTAATTTTTTTCTTGATTTTTAGGCATTTATATAATCTTCATTTTTTTAATTCCATAAATATTTTATGTATACATTTTATGTATTTAGTATTTTCTTTTTCCTAATTAAAAAAATTATTGTTAAAGTATAGTTGGCATACAATGTTATATTAGTTTCAAGTGTGCAACATAGTGATCTTAATTCTAATTGTGGCCTTTTTCTTCTCCCTTAAAAAAGTCCCTTTAACATTTCTTGTAAGGACTGATTAATGGTAATGAACTAATTATCACTAATTACTAATTACTGTTTACTAATTACTGTTTTCCTACAGTAAAAAATTACATATGTAGTATTTAGGTCATAGAGAAAATGCTTGGAAAATGAGGTGCGTATGACCAGATTTCTTGACAAATTTGATGTTTAACTCTTTTCTTTATCATATGTGGAAAGGCCTACATTTCATTTACAACTGTATAATTGCACTGTCCAGTATGGTAGCAACTAGCCTTGAGGGGCTATTCAAATATAAATACAATTTAAAGTTGTTTCTTCAGTCATACTAGTTATATGTCAAAAGCTCGATAAAATGCTTGGTAGAATAGTATGGTTCACTCTTTGTGTAAATCTTGTACATTTTTAAAGAATGTATTCCCAGCTATGTCACTATCATTACTGCTATCCAAAATAATTATTTCAATATTATTTTAAGCAAGTTGATAATTTTTTACAATATTAATGTTTTTATATTACCACAATCCTGAAGTATTTTATTCTTTTGAATAGTTTTACTTCAATGCTCTTCCTTTTTTAAAAATTTTGCTTTATGTTTATTTATTTTTGAGAGAGAAAGAGGCAGAGTGTGATCAGGGGTAAGGCAGAAAGAGAGGGAGATACAGAATCTGAAGCAGGCTCCAGACTCTGAGCTATCAGTACAGAGCCTTACGCGGGGCTCCAACTCACAAGCTGAGATCATGACCTGAGCCAAAGCTGAAGGCTTAACTGACCGAGCCACACAGGCTCCCCACAATGCTCTTCCTTAATGCAAATGTCATGACATATGAAATAATGATGTTACGTAGAAAAAAATTTCCCCTGGACCGCAAGTCATTTTTAGTGAAATTGAGTGCAGTTTTCTGTGCTTTGTCTCCTCCCTTTTGGAAATAGCCCAAATGAGCCACCTTCTCAGTGGTGTACTCCTGCCTCCAGACCTAGGTCTTCAAGACTAAGCAGAGCTGTCTCGTGCTGGAGTAAATCCCTGCCACTTTTATGAAACTGGCTTAGAGACAAATGGCTAGAGGCAAGTCTGTGCTTTAGACCTCTCTTTGAACCATTAAATGCTGTTTCTTCATAGTGAGGGAAGGAACTAAGTGTATGACATATCTCATTTAATTTATAGTGTAGCCAGGCATCTCATTAATTTCTCCAAAACAGGGAATGTTGACAGAACATGCCAAACTTTCTTCAATTTATTTCCTGAAAACCTGTAATTATTTCCCAGGAAAGGAAATCATGCATAAACTCCTAGTGTCTTCATCAATTTATCAGAAGCATTTTGTATCTGGCAAAATTTTCTTGAGGTTATGATTTGCTACCCTCTCATTTTGCAATTTCACTGCCAATTTGAATTCTTTGCTTTTTGTTTATTTTTACTGTTTTCTCCTTCCTCTTTTCTTCCTAGACTTACATATTTTTGTTCAAGGTGGGAAGATGGTCTTATCATTTTTGCTTCACCCATACTGTAGAGTTTTATTATTTATCTATACCTAAAAGCTGAACCCTTTCCCTAGAAAGACTGAAACTGTAGGCAATTCCCAGCTAATCTCCAGCACTAATTTAGTATTTCTAGAAAGGTTTTTACAGTTACACACTACTATGAAGTGGAAAAAAAGTTATTAAAGTTTCAGAATGGTATCAGAATTTTATCGAAAACGATGACTATTTTGGACTTGTAATCATGTTGATAAGATGGCATCCTGAAGCTCCATGAGATCTTTAGCCTTAGATTCCTCTAGCTCTATTAGTATTCTTTTCTGTATCATCCTTCTGGGACCTTAAAGCTTGTTACTATCTCTACTTCCTGAAGTGTTCTATCCCCGCTGAAAAGCCTCCTGGGGTAGACAGGGCAGAAGAATAATGATCACCATTTTTAAAAGCTTCAGTATCAGGCAAGATTTCACATTTTTAGGATCCCCACCATCACACACAGATTTTCATGTAGAAGAGGAGCTTTTCTTATTCCACATGACTCCTGAAAATGATGCACACACCAAGAAGTACGTATATACCAAGAGGATCTTCTAAGATTAACATTTTCCAACTAGAGTTGGAATTTCAGCTCATTAGCATTTTTATGACACTAGAGTGATTATCACATCATTGTATAATAGAAACTATGACCCTGCCCCCCCAAGAAGTAATGCGGTAAAAGTGGCAATTGAGAACTAAAATGTGACTAAACTAACATAGTATATTAAAATATTATGTATTATTATCCCAAAACATAAAGATGTGATTGGATTTCATTATTTCAGAAACACTCAAGAGCTCATCATTTTCATGCCCATGCAGAGGCCAAATCAACCAGAATCATGACCGGTACAAGCATTTCGGCTACTTTAGTAGTCAGTACAAATCGCTGTAGCTAAATTGGTCTATCCAGGATCAATATCAATTGTGAAGCTACAGCGTTTATATGCATGCTCAGGCTGCAGTCAAATGGCCATGCGAATTAAATAAATACCAACAGGCTGATACTATCAATAAAAATTGTGATTATGTTTTTTCATTTATACTTTCTTTCCATCAGATTCACTGGCTAGCATGTAGCTTGATTTTTTAATTAGAAAGTAATTTTAAAAGTTTTAAGATTATTCAAAATATTGTCTTAAAAGTGATTCTTTCCCTTCCTCCTCACTTGTCTCCAAAAAAGCAAGTAACTACATATCAGCACAATTATAACGCTGCTTACAGTTATGCCTTAGGCCTACAGGAGAGTGTGGGAAAAGAAAGCAGTTTATTTGTAAGTGTGATCAAAGTGTCTTGATGTTTTCTTTGTAGTCTACATTTCCATTATTACTATTACTTATAATTTCTCAATATTTAAATGTAACCAATAGTGTGATTTTCTTATAAGTAAATCATTATTTTTCTGCATAGTTTATAATATTTCACCCATCCTTAACATTACACCATATTGTTAGCTGTTGTGAGTATATCTAAACATATTCATTGGTATTTGTTCTTAATATAGCACATTTTATGTAATATGATATTTTTTAAACCTTCCTAACATGTATAGAATTTAGGAAATTATAACTGAAGCACTGTTAAATATCTAGTACAGAGCTTTATGTTCTCCTGGTCTTCTTTGGATGTCCTTTCTCTGATTACCAGCCCTTAAGATTCTTTTTGAGGTAGAAAAAAGGGAGATAGGAGAAGGGCAAAGTTGAAGAGCAAAAATGAGAGCAAGGACACAGGCTTCTATCAGCATTTACTCCCAGTACAAAACACTATTGTTTGGGGGCGACTGGGTGGCTTAGTCGGTTAAGCATCCGACTTTCGCTCAGGTCACGATCTCGCGGTTCGTGGGTTCGAGCCCCGCGTCGGGCTCTGTGCTGACTGCCAGCTCAGAGCAGGGAGCCTATTTCAGAGTC